>NW_027331190.1:277399-346039 GCF_022965805.1 Primulina eburnea
ACTTTAGGGCTAAAATTTGCACAATAGTTGTAATCTACTACTTGTCATCCTCAAAACGGATGACAACTGAAGTTGTCAATAGAACTTTGGGAACACTTTTGCGTCTATTCTAAAAGAACTTGGATGACATTTTATGGACTTTATTTTGGGTTGCCTAGGATAAGAAGGGGAGGATTTTAAAAGAACTTGGATGGACATTTTCTATGGACTTATTTTAGGGTTGCCTAGGACTAATAGGGTAGGTATTCTTCTATTTTGGGATTACTGTATGGAGCTATAAACTTGCTCACTATTGTTGTAATATACTACTGTCATCCTCAAACGGATGGACAAAACTGAAGTGGTCAATAGGAACTTTGGGTACCCCTTTGCGTGCTATTCTTACAAAGAACATTGATGTGAACATTTCTATGGACTTTATTTTGGTGTTGCCTAGGACTAAGAAGGTGAGGGATTATATTTATGGATTACTTTATGGGCTAAACTTTGCTCAATTAAAGTTGTAATCTACTACTTGTCATCCTCAAACAGATGGACAGACTGAAGTTGTAAATAGAACTTTGGGAACACTTTTGCGTTCTATTCTTAAAAGAACTTGATTGACATTTCTATGGACTTTATTTTGGGGTTGCCTAGGACTAAGAAGGGGAGGGATTCTTAAAAGAACTTGGATTGACATTTCTATGGACTTTATTTTAGGGTTGCCTAGGACTAATAAGGGGAGGTATTCTATTTTTGGATTACTTTATGGGCTAAACTTTGCTCAATATTGTTGTAATCTACTACTTGTCATCCTCAAACGGATGGACAAACTGAAGTTGTCAATAGAACTTTGGGTACACTTTTGCGTGCTATTCTTAAAAAGAACATTGATTGACATTTCTATGGACTTTATTTTGGGGTTGCCTAGGACTAAGAAGGGGAGGGATTATATTTATGGATTACTTTATGGGCTAAACTATGCTCAATAAAGTTGTAATCTACTACTTGTCATCCTCAAACGGATGGAAAAACTGAAGTTGTAAATAGAACTTTGGGAACACTTTTGCGTGCTATTCTTAAAAGAACTAGGAATGACATTTCTATGGATTTTATTTTGGGATTACCTCGGACTAAGAAGGGAGGGATTATATTTATGGATTACTTTATGGGCTAAACTTTACTCAATATTGTTGTAATCTACAACTTGTCATCCTCAAACGGATGGACAACTGAAGTTGTCAACAGAACTTTGGGTACACTTTTGCGTGCTATTCTTAAAAAGAACTTGGATTGACATTTCTATAAACTTTATTTGGGGGTTGCCTAGGACTAAGAAGGGGAGGGATTCTATTTTTGGATTACTTTATGGGCTAAACATTGCTCAATATTGTTGTAATCTACTACTTGTCATCCTCAAACGGATGGACAAACTGAAGTTGTCAATAGAACTTTGGGTACACTTTTGCGTGCTATTCTTAAAAAGAACTTGGATTGACATTTCTATGGACTTTATTTTGGGGTTGCCTAGGACTAAGAAGGGGAGGGATTCTATTTTTGGATTACTTTATGGGCTAAACTTTTCTCAATATTGTTGTAATCTACTACTTGTCATCTTCAAACGGATGGACAAACTGAAGTTGTCAATAGAACTTGGGTACACTTTTGCGTGCTATTCTTAAAAGAACTTGGATTGACATTTCTATGGACTTTATTTTGGGGTTGCCTAGGACTAAGAAGGGGAGGGATTCTATTTTTGGATTACTTTATGGGCTAAACTTTGCTCAATATTGTTGTAATATACTACTTGTCATCTTCAAACGGATGGACAAACTGAAGTTGTCAATAGAACTTTGGGTACACTTTTGCGTACTATTCTTAAAAAGAACTTGGATTGACATTTCTATAAACTTTATTTTGGGGTTGGCTTAGGACTAAGAAGGGGAGGGATTCTATTTTTGGATTACTTTATGGGCTAAACTTTGCTCAATATTGTTGTAATCTACAACTTGTCATCCTCAAACGGATGGACAAACTGAAGTTGTCAACAGAACTTTGGGTACGCTTTTGCGTGTTATTCTTAAAAAGAACTTGGATTGACATTTCTATGGACTTTATTTTGGGGTTGCCTAGGACTAAGAAGGGGAGGGATTCTATTTTTGGATTACTTTATGGGCTAAACTTTGCTCAATATTGTTGTAATCTACTACTTGTCATCCTCAAACGGATGGACAAACTGAAGTTGTCAATAGAACTTTGGGTACACTTTTGCGTGCTATTCTTAAAAAGAACTTGGATTGACATTTCTATGGACTTTATTTTGGGGTTGCCTAGGACTAAGAAGGAGAGGGATTCTATTTTTGGATTACTTTATGGGCTAAACATTGCTCAATATTGTTGTAATCTACTACTTGTCAACCTCAAACGGATGGACAAACTGAAGTTGTCAATAGAACTTTGGGTACACTTTTGCGTGCTATTCTTAAAAGAACTTGGATTGACATTTCTATGGACTTTATTTTGGGGTTGCCTAGGACTAAGAAGGGAGGGATTATATTTATGGATTACTTTATGGGCTAAACTTTGCTCAATAAAGTTGTAATCTACTACTTGTCATCCTCAAACAGATGGACAGACTGAAGTTGTAAATAGAACTTTGGGAACACTTTTACGTTCTATTCTTAAAAGAACTTGGATTGACATTTCTATGGACTTTATTTTGGGGTTGCCTAGGACTAAGAAGGGGAGGGATTCTATTTTTGGATTACTTTATGGGCTAAACTTTGCTCAATATTGTTGTAATCTACTACTTGTCATCCTCAAACGGATGGACAAACTGAAGTTGTAAAGAGAACTTTGGGAACACTTTTGCGTGCTATTCTTAAAAGAACTTGCAATGACATTTCTATGGACTTTATTTTGGGGTTGCCTAGGACTAAGAAGGGGAGGGATTATATTTATGGATTACTTTTGTAAGGTCCAGGAACTTAATTAGCGTAACCTAAGTGCATGCAATCTAGGATTTTTATTTTTTTAATTGTGCTTAATTATTTTATGCATAATTCATGCATGATAGGATTTAATTCATGAAATTTTAAAAGTTCATGCATTAGGGTTTCTAGGTGCATTTCACGTTCGATCGAGGATCGGAGTCCGGAGATTTCTCAGGAAAATTATTTTATTACACGATTTATTTTATATATTAATTTAAAAACATTTTAAGTGTATTTTTCAAAAATGGGATTTTATTTGGGTATTTTTACCCGCATTGTTTTATTTTTAACAGTACGCAAAATTTATCGAGTCGGGGGACTTTTTAATAGTTCGGTTAATATTTTCAAAATCGTTTCAACACGAAATATTTTTCGGGAGTGCGTTGGGATTTAATGGGCCCACTTTTAGGCTTGTTGAGCTAAATTTCGGTTTTAAATCTTTGAAATAATATTAGGGCCCATTAATAGGTTAATTAGTCATTTAATTGTTATATAATGCACTCTTAAACCTAAACCTAGCCACTTTGCACCTCTCAGCAGCCGACACCCCACTCAAAATTTCCTCCCCCTCGGTTTCAGAGAACACACCAGCTCAAGGCCACGTTTTTGGCCTCTTGTTGCAAAGAAATAATCTCCGGCTCCCTCAAGTCATTCTTGTTCTTCCACGCATCATAAGGCACGCATGTATCATTTATTTCTACATCATACACGCCATATATTCGCTTTAAATTTCAGTATTTTAGGAAAAGCTTATGATCTATGTCATGCAATATCTTTGAAGGAACTTTACATGAAAACTTGCATGTTTCATTGTCTTTCTCACGTTTTCTTTCTTTCTACTGATTTCC
Organism: Primulina eburnea; assembly: GCF_022965805.1. NCBI lineage: Eukaryota > Viridiplantae > Streptophyta > Magnoliopsida > Lamiales > Gesneriaceae > Primulina > Primulina eburnea. Next base: position 281,220 of record NW_027331190.1, read on the forward strand.
TGGTGCGAGGGGCCGCGGTTCTTGAGTATCTAGAGGTTGCTGGTGGTGTCAAGTCGCTGGTATAAGGTTTAGAAATCTTCTGGACGTGCACGAGTGGAGAGCCGAGAGTTTGGAGCAAGAGGGGCGATCGGGTCCTACGTTTAGTGTGCAGCCATTTCATTTTATTTTATTTAAGTTTGGTTTAGATGAGTCACTAAGGTTCTAATAGTGTGTCTTGAGGCTGGACAGGTGGTGTTGTAGGGGAGGACCGATGTGTGAGGGGTTGGGTCATGAGTAAGTTGGTGATTGCTCAAGGGAAGGGTGGCCGAGAAAAATCATTTATTACAGCAGGTTTAGCCGTGAGTTAAGGGGCTGATTTTGGGGAGATTAGGGGCTGTTAGAGTGTGTTTTAAGGATGGGTTAAGTTTGGGAAAATTTGGTTTAGTTTCGGTTCAATTCGGGTTAAAACCGGGACCCGGTCCAAGTTTTAAAACGAATCGATTAAGTTGTATTATGAACTCGAGTCTACGTCTAGGAATACTTTTAATTATGTTTTGGGATATTTTAAGAAGTTTGGTAAGCTTCGGGTCAATTTTAGAGGTTCAGGGGCGAACGATAATTTTTGGGTTTCCAGGGGCAAAATGGTCATTTTGCGTCCGGGGTGAGAATTTGGTCCTGGCAGCGCCCTGAGCACAAATCATGATATTTTAAATGTTTATGCATCATGTTTCTGATTTTTACGCTATTATGATAATTATGGTGCATGCTTGGTTTAAAGGAAAAATTATGTATACGCATTCTTTTTATTAAGTGATGAACATGATGACACGTTTTGAAGGAAGTGATTTAGTTGTGACTAACACGATGACACGATGACATGTAAGGCCCGGGCTCAGTGGGCGGGTAATGCCGTCGCTGATGTCCCTCGCCGTCGGGTACCGCGGTTACACGTAGATGGATCCATCGACTGACATGATGACACGATGATACGAAAGTCACAGCTAATGAACGGAATTCAAATTAAGAAATTTAACACGTATATGCTGATACGATTATACATGCTATGATTTTTACCATGCTTTGACATGACACGTTTATGTATACGATTTTACTGCTGACATGAAATGTATGTTCATTATGTTATTTTTCACTGCTGTGTGCTACGTATATGTATTCGTTACTACTGGTACAGGCGTGTTGAGTCTATAGACTCACTAGGCGTGTGTGATGCAGGTGAACATGTTGAGCAGGAGACAGGAGGTGCTGAACTCTGAGTAAGCAGTCCTGGTGCGGTGACATAACCCGAGGACCGCACGTTTTTCCGCATTTTGAGTGATGGTTTTTGGGAGAGGAGTTAAACATTTTATTTACGTTGAGGATTTTCATGACTTTTACTAATTTACATTTACATTGATATTTGTTATTTTTAATTGCGATATTTTCATTGCTAAATAAATATGATCTTTTAAATGTCATTTTTAAAATGATAGCTTAAAAAAAAAAAATTCCGCATTTTAAAACGAGCAGACGTTACAGTTGGTATCAGAGCAAGGGTCCTGTATAGGGTTATGCCACCGCCAGCTTCTGCCGCTCAGTCTTCAAAGCCTCAAGTCTGTAAGCTTTACGATTTTACTGTTTTAAAATGATTTATTGTTATCACCTGCATGATTTCATGATTTATGCATTATGATGAGTTACTGCTTATGTTTAACTGTTTTACGATTTAAAGTTCTTTAATTTCAAAACTAGATTAATTGCATGATGGGTTACGTGTTGATTGGACTGTATTCAGATATGCCTCCCAGACGTGAGCCTAGGATGGTCAGGGTGGACGATATTCCAGAGGGTGGCAGGGGTCCTCCACCACCACCGCCAGGGGACCCAGCTACCCGAGTCTTAGAGGGTATGGCCAGACTTTTGGAGCAGGTGCAACAGGCTCCTAGACAGCAGACTGACATCTTTGAGCAGTTCCGTAGGCTCAACCCGAAGGAGTTCGGGGGTACTACTGATCCGTTTGTTGCAGAGGGTTGGATCAGGTCGTTAGAGTTGCATTTTGATTACCTGGGGGTGAGGGATGGCGACCGGGCCAGATGCGCCATTTATATGCTGAGGGATGATGCGTCCTTGTGGTGGAAGGGAGCCGCACATGCAGTGGATGTGGCTACTCTCACATGGGCCAGATTCAGAGAGTTGTTCTTCGGGAAGTACTTCCCATCTGACGTCAGGGGCCGCCTGACGAGAGAGTTTATGAGCCTCAGGCAGACAGATTTATCAGTGGCGGAGTTTATCCGCAAGTTCGACAGGGGCTGCCACTTCGTGCCCATGATAGCAGGGGATGCCGCCCAGAAGCTGAGGCATTTCCTTGATGGACTGAGACCTACTCTCCGCCGAGACGTCATGCTGATGAGGCCGGCGAGTTATGATGAGGCCACTGCCTGCGCTTTTCAGGCAGAGCAGGCACTGCGGGACATAGATTTTGAGATGCAGCGGAAGCGGCATCAGGCCCAGTCCAGTGCACAGCCACAGAAGAAGCAGTACACAGGGCCACAGAGACAGCAGGGGCAGCAGAAGCCCCAGGGACAGCACAGGGGGCCAGGACAGCAGCGACCACCCCCGGCACCAGGGGCTCCTAGGCAGGAGGGGGGACCGCCGTGTCAGCAGTGCAACAAATATCATTATGGCAAATGCATGTGGGGCACCTATAAATGCTTCGTATGCAAGCAGGAGGGGCACAAGGCTGCAGATTGCCCTCAGAACAAGGGTCCCACTACCGACAGGGCATATGTGATGCATGCCGAGGAGGCTGAGGAAGAGCCAGACTCGACATTGATTACTGGTAACCCTTTGGTTTAAGATTTTAAATTATTGTACTATTACATAGATTTTATGCTTGTTTGAAGACTCAATTGGGGAATTTATAACCTAGAAAGATTTAGGATGCATGTTCTACTTGGTTGGGAGTAAGAATTTAATTGTTTAATATGAGAAATTTTAGGGACCTGATTGTAATAACAGATAATTTAAGGACCGAAATGCAATTTTCGAACTTTAAGAGGATTAATTTGAAAATTTTGAATTTTCTGAGGAGGAATGTCAAATTTTGGGGAATGACATTTGGGTTAATTCAGTGAATTTTTGAGGGTTTTTGGATTATTGCCGATAAGAAGTTCCTTAAATTCAACTCTATCAGATTTGATGGTATGTTTTGTCGCAGGGAGGATATGTATTGCAGGTGTAGCCACGCATGGATTGCTAGATTCAGGGGCTACGCATTCATTTATATCCGAATCTTTTGTGAAGCGACTAGGAATCATACCAGTAGCGATGGATTTGGGTTTCAGAGTATCGATCCCATCCGGGGACCAGATGTTCACCTCCCGGATAGTGAAGAGATTGGAACTTCGGTTACAGAAGTATTCGGTGCACGCAGATTTAATAGTGCTACCACTGCCCGAGTTCGACATCATTTTGGGTTTGGACTGGCTCTCTTCTCATGGAGCAGTCATAGACTTTCGACAGAGGTCAGTTTCTGTCAGACCGCCCAGTGGGAGGCCATTTGTTTTCGAGGCAGCTAGACACCAGCAGTTCCCGCACGTCATTTCCTGCATATGTGCGAGGAAGCTTATCAAGAGAGGCTGTCAGGCGTTCTTAGCCAGTATAGTGTCAGTGACAGAGCCAGCCAGCCAGAGACTGGAGGATGTGGAAGTAGTCAGTGATTTCTCCAGTGTGTTCCCTGACGATGTTGCAGGCATTCCACCAGACAGAGAGGTGGACTTCTCTATTGAGCTCATGCCAGGGACAACGCCAATATCTAAGGCGCCCTATCGATTAGCGCCTTCAGAGATGAAGGAGCTCAAGGATCAGATTCAGGATCTACTGGATAAGGGTTTCATTCGCCCTAGTTTCTCCCCATGGGGCGCGCCAGTGCTATTTGTTAAGAAAAAAGATGGCAGCATGCGACTGTGTATCGATTATAGAGAGTTGAACCGAGTCACAGTCAAGAATAAGTATCCACTGCCGAGGATTGAGGATTTGTTTGATCAGCTTCAGGGAGCTTCAGTGTTCTCCAAGATAGACCTTCGATCCGGATATCATCAGTTGAAAGTGAGGGAGGCAGATGTGCATAAGACCACCTTCCGGACGCGTTATGGGGACTATGAGTTCTTGGTGATGCCCTTTGGTTTGACGAACGCGCCAGCGATCTTCATGGATCTCATGAATCGCGTGTTTCAGTCATTCTTGGATCAGTTCGTCATAGTCTTCATTGACGATATTCTGATCTATTCGAAGAACAGGGAGGAGCATAGTCATCATCTAAGGACAGTATTGCAGACTCTACAGGATAGACGACTGTATGCCAAGTTCAGCAAGTGTGAGTTCTGGCTCGACAGAGTGGCATTTTTGGGCCACATCGTATCTCAGGATGGTATAGAGGTCGACCCCAGCAAAGTAGAGGCAGTCAGAGATTGGCCAGTTCCGAAGAGCGTAACAGAGATCCGCAGTTTCTTGGGATTGGCAGGTTATTACAGGAAGTTCATCCAGGGCTTCTCTTCTATTGCGGTGCCTATGACCGCTTTGACGAAGAAGAACGCCAAGTTTGTTTGGGGACCAGAGTGCCAGGAGAGCTTTGACAGACTGAAGCAAGCCTTGACCACAGCGCCAGTACTAGCTATGCCATCAGGGCAGGGAGAGTTTGTAGTATATACAGATGCATCGAATCTTGGTTTGGGCGCAGTTCTGATGCAGCAGGACAGAGTGATAGCCTATGCGTCCAGACAGCTGAAGGTTCATGAGAAGAATTATCCGACTCATGACCTAGAGTTAGCAGCAGTGGTTTTTGCCCTGAAGATCTGGAGACACTATCTGTATGGGGAGAAGTGCAGGATTTTCACAGATCATAAAAGCCTGAAGTACTTCTTCACTCAGAAGGAACTGAATATGAGACAGAGGAGGTGGCTTGAGCTGGTTAAGGATTATGATTGTGACATTAGCTACCATCCGGGTAAGGCTAATGTGGTCGCAGACGCTCTGAGCAGGAAGCACGCAGTGATTGCCCATCTGTCAGTGCAGAGACCGCTACAGACTGAGATTCAGAGGTTTGAGCTTGCAATTTATGCCAGGGGCGAGGCCCCAAATCTTGCTACTCTGACAGTACAGCCGACTCTGAGGGACAAAATCCGAGCAGGGCAGACTTCTGATGAGAAGCTACAAAAGTGGAGACAGAGAGACGAGACTAAAGGCCAGAGACTGTACGCAGTTGTGGATGGCATAGTCAGATATAGGGACCGCCCATGGGTTCCTGACAGTGATTCTCTTCGAGCAGATATCCTGGGTGAGGCCCACAACACTCCGTATTCCATCCATCCAGGGAGTACGAAGATGTATAAGGATCTGCAGTCATTGTATTGGTGGCCGGGCATGAAGAGGGACATTTTGCGGTTTGTCTCCGAGTGTTTGACATGTCAGCAAGTCAAGGCAGAGCATCAGAGACCTGCAGGGAAGATGAAACCACTCCCTATTCCCGAGTGGAAATGGGAAAACATTACTATGGATTTTGTGATAGGGCTTCCGAGGACTACTGGGGGATACAATGCCATTTGGGTGATTGTTGACCGGCTCACTAAGTCATCTCATTTCTTACCGATCAGGAAGACATTCACTATGACTCAGTACGCAGAGCTGTACATCAGAGAGATAGTCAGACTGCATGGGATTCCAGTGTCCATCGTGTCAGACAGGGATCCGAGATTCACGTCTGCGTTCTGGAAGAGTCTTCACCAGGCCTTGGGTACGAAGCTACTGTTCAGTACCGCTTTTCATCCTCAGACGGACGGTCAGTCAGAGAGGGTGATTCAGATTCTAGAGGATCTACTACGAGCTTGCATGATCGACTTCCAGGGCAGCTGGGAGCCGAAGTTACCTCTGGTGGAGTTCACATACAACAACAGTTATCAGGCATCGATAGGTATGGCTCCATACGAGGCACTGTACGGGAGGAGGTGTAGGTCGCCAGTTTACTGGGATGAGGTAGGTGAGCGAGCAGAGTTGGGCCCAGATATTGTCAGACAGACGCCAGAGTTAGTGGCCAAGATTAGAGACAGGATGAGGACTGCACAGAGCCGTCAGAAGAGTTATGCCGATCAGAGACGGCGAGATCTTGAGTTCGCAGTAGGGGATCATGTTTTTTTGAAAGTCGCACCGATGAAGGGTCTGATGAGGTTCGGGAAGAAGGGCAAGCTCAGCCCTAGATTCATCGGACCATTCGAGATCCTAGAGAGAGTTGGGACACTCGCATACAGAGTTGCGTTACCGCCGAATCTGTCGGGAGTTCATAACGTGTTCCACGTCTCCATGCTGCGAAAGTACATGTCGAATCCTTCACATGTGCTTAACTATGAGCCACTTCAGCTGACACCGCACTTATCATTTGAGGAGAGACCTACGCAGATTCTGGACAGACAGGAAAAGAGACTCCGAAATAAGGTGATCCAGATGGTCAAAGTCAAGTGGCTGAATCACTCCGAGGAGGAGGCCACGTGGGAGACAGAGACCGAGATGAGGAGTCGCTATCCGGAGTTATTTGGTATGTTCTAATTTCGAGGACGAAATTTTGTTTAAGGGGGGAAGAGTTGTAAGGTCCAGGAACTTAATTAGCGTAACCTAAGTGCATGCAATCTAGGATTTTTATTTTTTTAATTGTGCTTAATTATTTTATGCATAATTCATGCATGATAGGATTTAATTCATGAAATTTTAAAAGTTCATGCATTAGGGTTTCTAGGTGCATTTCACGTTCGATCGAGGATCGGAGTCCGGAGATTTCTCAGGAAAATTATTTTATTACACGATTTATTTTATATATTAATTTAAAAACATTTTAAGTGTATTTTTCAAAAATGGGATTTTATTTGGGTATTTTTACCCGCATTGTTTTATTTTTAACAGTACGCAAAATTTATCGAGTCGGGGGACTTTTTAATACTTCGGTTAATATTTTCAAAATCGTTTCAACACGAAATATTTTTCGGGAGTGCGTTGGGATTTAATGAGCCCACTTTTAGGCTTTTTGAGCTAAATTTCGGTTTTAAATCTTTGAAATAATATTAGGGCCCATTAATAGGTTAATTAGTCATTTAATTGTTATATAATGCACTCTTAAACCTAAACCTAGCCACTTTGCACCTCTCAGCAGCCGACACCCCACTCAAAAATTTCCTCCCCCTCGGTTTCAGAGAACACACCAGCTCAAGGCCACGTTTTTGGCCTCTTGTTGCAAAGAAATAATCTCCGGCTCCCTCAAGTCATTCTTGTTCTTCCACGCATCATAAGGCACGCATGTATCATTTATTTCTACTTCATACACGCCATATATTCGCTTTAAATTTCAGTATTTTAGGAAAAGCTTATGATCTATGTCATGCAATATCTTTGAAGGAACTTTACATGAAAACTTGCATGTTTCATTGTCTTTCTCACGTTTTCTTTCTTTCTACTGATTTCCTGGTGCGAGGGGCCGCGGTTCTTGAGTATCTAGAGGTTGCTGGTGGTGTCAAGTCGCTGGTATAAGGTTTAGAAATCTTCTGGACGTGCACGAGTGGAGAGCCGAGAGTTTGGAGCAAGAGGGTCATTTTGGGTCCGGGTTTCCAGGGGCAAAATGGTCATTTTGCGTCCGGGGTGAGAATTTGGTCCTGGCAGCGCCCTGAGCACAAATCATGATATTTTAAATGTTTATGCATCATGTTTCTGATTTTTACGCTATTATGATAATTATGGTGCATGCTTGGTTTAAAGAAAAAATTATGTATACGCATTCTTTTTATTAAGTGATGAAAATGATGACACGTATTGAAGGAACTGATTTAGTTGTGACTAACACGATGACACGATGACATGTAAGGCCCGGTCTCAGTGGGCGGGTAATGCCGTAGCTGATGTCCCTCGCCGTCGGGTACCGCGGTTACACGTAGATGGATCCATCGACTGACATGATGACACGATGATACGAAAGTCACAGCTAATGAACGGAATTCAAATTAAGAAATTTAACACGTATATGCTGATACGATTATACATGCTATGATTTTTACCATGCTTTGACAGGACACGTTTATGTATACGATTTTACTGCTGACATGAAATGTATGTTCATTATGTTATTTTTCACTGCTGTGTGCTACGTATATGTATTCGTTACTACTGGTACAGGCGTGTTGAGTCTATAGACTCACTAGGCGTGTGTGATGCAGGTGAACATGTTGAGCAGGAGACAGGAGGTGCTGAACTCTGAGTAAGCAGTCCTGGTGCGGTGACATAACCCGAGGACCGCACGTTTTTCCGCATTTTGAGTGATGGTTTTTGGGAGAGGAGTTAAACATTTTATTTACGTTGAGGATTTTCATGACTTTTACTAATTTACATTTACATTGATATTTGTTATTTTTAATTGCGATATTTTCATTGCTAAATAAATATGATCTTTTAAATGTTATTTTTAAAATGATAGCTCAAAAAAAAAAAAATTCCGCATTTTAAAAAGAGCAGACGTTACAACTTTATGGGCTAAACTTTGCTCAATATTGTTGTAATCTACTACTTGTCATCCTCAAACGGATGGAAAAACTGAAGTTGTAAATAGAACTTTGGGAACACTTTTGCGTGCTATTCTTAAAAGAACTTGGAATGACATTTCTATGGACTTTATTTTGGGGTTGCCTAGGACTAAGAAGGGGAGGGATTCTATTTATGGATTACTTTATGGGCTAAACTTTGCACAATAAAGTTGTAATCTACTACTTGTCATCCTCAAACGGATGGACAAACTGAAGTTGTCAATAGAACTTTGGGAACACTTTTGCGTTCTATTCTTAAAAGAACTTGGATTGACATTTCTATGGACTTTATTTTGGGGTTGCCTAGGACTAAGAAGGGGAGGGATTCTTAAAAGAACTTGGATTGACATTTCTATGGACTTTATTTTGGGGTTGCCTAGGACTAAGAAGGGGAGGTATTCTATATTTGGATTACTTTATGGGCTAAACTTTTGCTCAATATTGTTGTAATCTACTACTTGTCATCCTCAAACGGATGGACAAACTGAAGTTGTCAATAGAACTTTGGGTACACTTTTGCGTGCTATTCTTAAAAAGAACATGGATTGACATTTCTATGGACTTTATTTTGGGGTTGCCTAGGACTAAGAAGGGGAGGGATTAAATTTATGGATTACTTTATGGGCTAAACTTTGCTCAATAAAGTTTTAATCTACTACTTGTCATCCTCAAACGGATGGACAAACTGAAGTTGTAAATAGAACTTTGGGAACACTTTTGCGTGCTATTCTTAAAAGAACTAGGAATGACATTTCTATGGACTTTATTTTGGGATTGCCTCGGACTAAGAAGGGGAGGGATTATATTTATGGATTTCTTTATGGGCTAAATTTTTCTCAATATTGTTGTAATCTACAACTTGTCATCCTCAAACGGATGGACAAACTGAAGTTGTCAACAGAACTTTGGGTACAATTTTGCGTGCTATTCTTAAAAAGAACTTGGATTGACATTTCTATAAACTTTACTTGGGGGTTGCATAGGACTAAGAAGGGGAGTGATTCTATTTTTGGATTACTTTATGGGCTAAACTTTGCTCAATATTGTTGTAATTTACTACATGTCATCCTCAAACGGATGGACAAACTGAAGTTGTCAATAGAACTTTGAATACACTTTTGCGTGATATTCTTAAAAAGAACTTGGATTGACATTTCTATGGACTTTATTTTGGGGTTGCCTAGGACTAAGAAGGGGAGGGATTCTATTTTTGGATTACTTTATGGGCTAAACTTTGCTTAATATTGTTGTAATCTACTACTTGTCATCTTCAAACGGATGGACAAACTGAAGTTGTAAATAGAACTTTGGGAACACTTTTGCGTGCTATTCTTAAAAGAACTTGGAATGACATTTCTATGGACTTTATTTTGGGTTGCCTAGGACTAAGAAGGGGAGGGATTCTCTTTTTGAATTACTTTATGGGCTAAACTTTGCACAATAAAGTTGTAATCTACTACTTGTCATCCTCAAACGGATGGACAAACTGAAGTTGTCAATAGAACTTTGGGAACACTTTTGCGTTCTGTTCTTAAAAGAACTTGGATTGACATTTCTATGGACTTTATTTTGGGGTTGCCTAGGATTAAGAAGGGGAGGGATTCTTAAAAGAACTTAGATTGACATTTCTATGGACTTTATTTTGGGGTTGCCTAGGACTAAGAAGGGGAGGTATTCTATTTTTGGATTACTTTATGGGCTAAACTTTGCTCAATATTGTTGTAATCTACTACTTGTCATCCTCAAACGGATGGACAAACTGAAGTTGTCAATAGAACTTTGGGTACACTTTTGCGTGCTATTCTTAAAAAGAACATTGATTGACATTTCTATGGAATTTATTTTGGGGTTGCCTAGGACTAAGAAGGGGAGGGATTATATTTATGGATTACTTTATGGGCTAAACTTTGCTCAATAAAGTTGTAATCTACTACTTGTCATCCTCAAACAAATGGACAGACTGAAGTTGTAAATAGAACTTTAGGAACACTTTTGCGTGCTATTCTTAAAAGAACTTGGAATGGCATTTCTATGGACTTTATTTTGGGTTGCCTAAGACTAAGAAGTGGAGGGATTCTTAAAAGAACTTGGATTGACATTTCTATGGACTTTATTTTGGGGTTGCCTAGGACTAAGAAGGGGAGGTATTCTATTTTTGGATTACTTTATGGGCTAAACTTTGCTCAATATTGTTGTAATCTACTACTTGTCATCCTCAAACGGATGGACAAACTGAAGTTGTCAATAGAACTTTGGGTACACTTTTGCGTGCTATTCTTAAAAAGAACATGGATTGACATTTCTATGGACTTTATCTTGGGGTTGCCTAGGACTAAGAAGGGGAGGGATTATATTTATGGATTACTTTATGGGCTAAACTATGCTCAATAAAGTTGTAATCTACTACTTGTCATCCTCAAACGGATGGACAAACTGAAGTTGTAAATAGAACTTTGGGAACATTTTTGCGTGCTATTCTTAAAAGAACTAGGAATGACATTTCTATGGACTTTATTTTGGGATTGCCTCGGACTAAGAAGGGGAGAGATTATATTTATGGATTACTTTATGGGCTAAACTTTTCTCAATATTGTTATAATCTACAACTTGTCATCCTCAAACGGATGGACAAACTGAAGTTGTCAACAGAACTTTGGGTACACTTTTGCGTGCTATTTTTAAAAAGAACTTGGATTGACATTTCTATAAACTTTATTTGGGGGTTGCCTAGGACTAAGAAGGGGAGGGATTTTATTTTTGGATTACTTTATGGGCTAAACTTTGCTCAATATTGTTGTAATCTACTACTTGTCATCCTCAAACGGATGGACAAACTGAAGTTGTCAATAGAACTTTGGGTACACTTTTGCGTGCTATTCTTAAAAAGAACTTGGATTGACATTTCTATGGACTTTATTTTGGGGTTGCCTAGGACTAAGAAGGGGAGGGATTCTATTTTTGGATTACTTTATGGGCTAAAATTTTCTCAATATTGTTGTAATCTACTACTTGTCATCTTCAAACGGATGGACAAACTGAAGTTGTCAATAGAGCTTTGGGTACACTTTTGCGTGCTATTCTTAAAAGAACTTGGATTGACATTTCTATGGACTTTATTTTGGGGTTGCCTAGGACTAAGAAGGGGAGAGATTCTATTTTTGGATTACTTTATGGGCTAAACTTCGCTCAATATTGTTGTAATCTACTACTTGTCATCTTCAAACGGATGGACAAACTGAAGTTGTCAATAGAACTTTGGGTACACTTTTGCGTGCTATTCTTAAAAGAACTTGGATTGACATTTCTATGGACTTTATTTTGGGGTTGCCTAGGACTAAGAAGGGGAGGGATTCTATTTTTGGATTACTTTATGTGCTAAACTTTGCTCAATATTATTGTAATCTACAACTTGTCATCCTCAAACGGATGGACAAACTGAAGTTGTCAACAGAACTTTGGGTACACTTTTGCGTGCTATTCTTAAAAAGAACTTGGATTGACATTTCTATGGACTTTATTTTGGGGTTGCCTAGGACTAAAAAGGGGAGGGATTCTATTTTTGGATTACTTTATGGGCTAAACTTTGCTTAATATTGTTGTAATCTACTACTTGTCATCCTCAAACGGATGGACAAACTGAAGTTGTCAATAGAACTTTGGGTACACTTTTGCGTGCTATTCTTAAAAAGAACTTGGATTGACATTTCTATGGACTTTATTTTGGGGTTGCCTAGGACTAAGAAGGAGAGGGATTCTATTTTTGGATTACTTTATGGGCTAAACTTTGCTCAATATTGTTGTAATCTACTACTTGTCATCCTCAAACGGATGGACAAACTGAAGTTGTCAATAGAACTTTGGGTACACTTTTGCGTGCTATTCTTAAAAAAACTTGGATTGACATTTCTATGGACTTTATTTTGGGGTTGCCTAGGACTAAGAAGGGGAGGGATTCTATTTTTGGATTACTTTATGGGCTAAACTTTGCTCAATATTGTTGTAATCTACTACTTGTCATCCTCAAACGGATGGAAAAACTGAAGTTGTAAATAGAACTTTGGGAACACTTTTGCGAGCTATTCTTAAAAGAACTTGGAATGACATTTCTATGGACTTTATTTTGGGGTTGCCTAGGACTAAGAAGGGGAGGGATTCTTTTTATGGATTACTTTATGGGCTAAACTTTGCACAATAAAGTTGTAATCTACTACTTGTCATCCTCAAACGGATGGACAAACTGAAGTTGTCAATAGAACTTTGGGAACACTTTTGCGTTCTATTCTTAAAAGAACTTGGATTGACATTTCTATGGACTTTATTTTGGGGTTGCCTAGGACTAAGAAGGGGAGGGATTCTATTTTTGGATTACTTTATGGGCTAAACTTTGCTCAATATTGTTGTAATCTACTACTTGTCATCCTCAAACGGATGGACAAACTGAAGTTGTCAATAGAACTTTGGGTACACTTTTGCGTGCTATTCTTAAAAGAACTTGGAATGACATTTCTATGGACTTTATTTTGGGTTGCCTAGGACTAAGAAGGGGAGGGATTCTATTTTTGAATTACTTTATGGGCTAAACTTTGCACAATAAAGTTGTAATCTACTACTTGTCATCCTCAAACGGATGGACAAACTGAAGTTGTCAATAGAACTTTGGGAACACTTTTGCGTTCTATTCTTAAAAGAACTTGGATTGACATTTCTATGGACTTTATTTTGGGGTTGCCTAGGACTAAGAAGGGGAGGGATTCTATTTTTGGATTACTTTATGGGCTAAACTTTGCTCAATATTGTTGTAATCTACTACTTGTCATCCTCAAACGGATGGACAAACTGAAGTTGTCAATAGAACTTTGGGTACACTTTTGCGTGCTATTCTTAAAAGATTTTGGAATGACATTTCTATGGACTTTATTTTGGGTTGCCTAGGACTAAGAAGGGGAGGGATTCTATTTTTGAATTACTTTATGGGCTAAACTTTGCACAATAAAGTTGTAATCTACTACTTGTCATCCTCAAACGGATGGACAAACTGAAGTTGTCAATAGAACTTTGGGAACACTTTTGCGTTCTATTCTTAAAAGAACTTGGATTGACATTTCTATGGACTTTATTTTGGGGTTGCCTAGGACTAAGAAGGGGAGGGATTCTTAAAAGAACTTGGATTGACATTTCTATGGACTTTATTTTGGGGTTGCCTAGGACTAAGAAGGGGAGGTATTCTATTTTTGGATTACTTTATGGGCTAAACTTTGCTCAATATTATTGTAATCTACTACTTGTCATCCTCAAACGGATGGACAAACTGAAGTTGTCAATAGAACTTTGGTTACACTTTTGCGTGCTATTCTTAAAAAGAACATTGATTGACATTTCTATGGAATTTATTTTGGGGTTGCCTAGGACTAAGAAGGGGAGGGATTATATTTATGGATTACTTTATGGGCTAAACTTTGCTCAATAAAGTTGTAATCTACTACTTGTCATCCTCAAACAAATGGACCGACTGAAGTTGTAAATAGAACTTTGGGAACACTTTTGCGTGCTATTCTTAAAAGAACTTGGAATGACATTTCTATGGACTTTATTTTGGGGTTGCCTAGGACTAAGAAGGGGAGGGATTCTTAAAAGAACTTGGATTGACATTTCTATGGACTTTATTTTGGGGTTGCCTAGGACTAAGAAGGGGAGGTATTCTATTTTTGGATTACTTTATGGGCTAAACTTTGCTCAATATTGTTGTAATCTACTACTTGTCATCCTCAAACGGATGGACAAACTAAAGTTGTCAATAGAACTTTGGGTACACTTTTGCGTGCTATTCTTAAAAAGAACATGGATTGACATTTCTATGGACTTTATTTTGGGGTTGCCTAGGACTAAGAAGGGGAGGGATTATATTTATGGATTACTTTATGGGCTAAACTATGCTCAATAAAGTTGTAATCTACTACTTGTCATCCTCAAACGGATGGACAAACTGAAGTTGTAAATAGAACTTTGGGAACATTTTTGCGTGCTATTCTTAAAAGAACTAGGAATGACATTTCTATGGACTTTATTTTGGGATTGCCTCGTACTAAGAAGGGGAGAGATTATATTTATGGATTACTTTATGGGCTAAACTTTTCTCAATATTGTTGTAATCTACAACTTGTCATCCTCAAACGGATGGACAAACTGAAGTTGTCAACAGAACTTTGAGTACACTTTTGCGTGCTATTTTTAAAAAGAACTTGGATTGACATTTCTATAAACTTTATTTGGGGGTTGCCTAGGACTAAGAAGGGGAGGGATTCTATTTTTGGATTACTTTATGGGCTAAACTTTGCTCAATATTGTTGTAATCTACTACTTGTCATCCTCAAACGGATGGACAAACTGAAGTTGTCAATAGAACTTTGGGTACACTTTTGCGTGCTATTCTTAAAAAGAACTTGGATTGACATTTCTATGGACTTTATTTTGGGGTTGCCTAGGACTAAGAAGGGGAGGGATTCTATTTTTGGATTACTTTATGGGCTAAAATTTTCTCAATATTGTTGTAATCTACTACTTGTCATCTTCAAACGGATGGACAAACTGAAGTTGTCAATAGAGCTTTGGGTACACTTTTGCGTGCTGTTCTTAAAAGAACTTGGATTGACATTTCTATGGACTTTATTTTGGGGTTGCCTAGGACTAAGAAGGGGAGAGATTCTATTTTTGGATTACTTTATGGGCTAAACTTCGCTCAATATTGTTGTAATCTACTACTTGTCATCTTCAAACGGATGGACAAACTGAAGTTGTCAATAGAACTTTTGGTACACTTTTGCGTGCTATTCTTAAAAGAACTTGGATTGACATTTCTATGGACTTTATTTTGGGGTTGCCTAGGACTAAGAAGGGGAGGGATTCTATTTTTGGATTACTTTATGGGCTAAACTTTGCTCAATATTGTTGTAATCTACAACTTGTCATCCTCAAACGGATGGACAAACTGAAGTTGTCAACAGAACTTTGGGTACGCTTTTGCGTGCTATTCTTAAAAAGAACTTGGATTGACATTTCTATGGACTTTATTTTGGGGTTGCCTAGGACTAAAAAGGGGAGGGATTCTATTTTTGGATTACTTTATGGGCTAAACTTTGCTTAATATTGTTGTAATCTACTACTTGTCATCCTCAAACGGATGGACAAACTGAAGTTGTCAATAGAACTTTGGGTACACTTTTGCGTGCTATTCTTAAAAAGAACTTGGATTGACATTTCTATGGACTTTATTTTGGGGTTGCCTAGGACTAAGAAGGAGAGGGATTCTATTTTTGGATTACTTTATGGGCTAAACTTTGCTCAATATTGTTGTAATCTACTACTTGTCATCCTCAAACGGATGGACAAACTGAAGTTGTCAATAGAACTTTGGGTACACTTTTGCGTGCTATTCTTAAAAAAACTTGGATTGACATTTCTATGGACTTTATTTTGGGGTTGCCTAGGACTAAGAAGGGGAGGGATTCTATTTTTGGATTACTTTATGGGCTAAACTTTGCTCAATATTGTTGTAATCTACTACTTGTCATCCTCAAACGGATGGAAAAACTGAAGTTGTAAATAGAACTTTGGGAACACTGTGGGGACCCGGACGCTAATCATCTTCTTAATCATCGTTGGGATTTAATTATCAATTAAGATAAAACAGGGTCTAAAAATTTTTCGTTTTAAAATAAAACTGCGGAAGGTAATGGAATCTAACATAATATACATGTCTATATATAAAATACATTTCAGTATTAAAATACAAAACTGTACAACTAAGTCTAGGGTTCAAATACTAAATTCAAGTATTAAAATCAACTCTACTCCAAGTCCGGAATCACCACGCTATTTCGTTCTTCTCTCCTCATCATCTTGACCCTGATCCTGCCCCACCTGCCGTCATGCACACATACAAAACAAGACGACAGCCGGATAACTCCGGTGAGAACAAATCCCAGTATAAAGCATGGTAAGCATGTATATAAACAAACTAATTCATAAAACATGTCAAAGCAAAACCTTAGATTTCATAAGCTATGAAATCTAATCAGGACAAGCATGCAACTCAGATCAGATAAACATGCCTCTAAACAATCTTAATCATAATACATGCTAGCACACTGAAAACAATAATGATGGGTCCCATGATCTAGGAGCCACATCCACATGCGTATGCAACCCTAATCAAATCATGCCTAGACTCGACTCGATCTAAAACTCTAGGGATCCCGGGGTGAATAAGACGTCACTGGCTGTCACCTACCCACCACTCGAGGTGCTGTACGTCTTATTCCTAGACTTCGGCCTGATCTGTATCCGCATCTACAAAGGGGCGGTGATCTTCCCCAGAGCTGTGATATCGCCGAACGTCTAGAGTCTGCCTGATCTCCAGACTGTCCTATCTTAATGCATGCATAACAATCTATTATCATAGCATAATCATATAAAACATAAACCAAGAGTATAGTATGTGATTTATTGGGCAACTCAACGCGATCTCAATTGAGTTGTTCTTCCCGAATATCACATGAATTATACCTTTGTCTTCCTGATCTGATGAAGACGACGTCTCGAAGTCGAATTTGTCCATATCTGATCTGAAATGACAATAACCAATACACTGTATCAATGTGTAATCCAATTCACAATCTGTCTGGTCAATATCTGAATAAACTACAATCTGATTCATATCAACAATATCACAAGATAACCGAAACCAATACTGAATCCGATAAATCTGTACCCACTGATGTTTAGACGGCATAACACTACAGTCTTGTAACCCCGTCAGTCTTAATATCACAATTACACTACCAGAATTCCTAATAAATCGCAGTACAATTTATAACTTCAGTATCTGTACACTGTAAAATGAATAACAGTATAATTCTGATAGCAATCTTAATCAAATCAACTCTAAAATTCATAACAATTCCATAAACACTCTGTTTCTAAATCTGACTTCGATTCTACAATATCTACGGTAGTAGAAACGCTATATCTGAATCCTATGCAATTCTGACAATATCATAAAATCAAATCTTGTCTAAACGTAATAAAACTTACGTCCTTGCGTAACCTGTGTTGATAAGAACACAGTACCGAAGTCGGATTTCAATTCAGATAGACGGTTCGCTCGCAAATAAATTTCTAAAACTAAGAACAAAGCCTTGTCCCTCACCCACGATTTTCTGCTATTCTGAAGGAGATTCTGAAGGAGAGACGCTTGTTTCTATATATATATACTCCATGCATGAACAAAACGTGGCATACTTCTTCACGCAGCACGTCGCTCGCTCGGGCGGACAAATGTTTCCGCCCGGGCGAGTCATTCTCGGCCTCGCCCATTCCAGCAGCCTCGCTCGGGCGGTCAAAAACATCCGCCCGGGCGAGTGACTCTCGGCCCTCACAATTCTACATGCGCGCTCGGGCGGACAAAAAGTGCCGCCCGGGCGCAGGACTCTCGGCTTTCTACCATTAAAACATCTCGCTCGGGCGGTCATAAACTCCCGCCCGGGCGAATGACATTCGGCCCAAATCTTGTGTCCTTCTTAAATTTTGTCCAATTTGATCTTGACCTGGCCCGGCTATAATTACATCAATTCATAATCAGTAAATCATATCAGATTACAATAATTGTAATGCCCGAGGATTTGATTATCGTAATTTGCTATAAGATTAGTGAAGTAAATAGATATAATTGTAAACGGGCCACTACGAGACCAGATTGGATAAAGAATATAACTTTCACCAATTTTGGGCAGAACTAGTGGCGCCCGAGCGGTAGAAAGTGACCGCTCGAGCGCCAATGTTCAAGGGGAGTACGTTCGGGCAGAAGGTGTGGCGCCCGGGCGGTAATTTATGACCGCCCGAGCGCCAGAACCAAACACCGCGGGCAGAACTTTCCGCGCCCGGGCGGTAGATTTTTGCCGCCCGAGCGCCGAGCTCGCGCCCGGGCGGTAAGTTTCGACCGCCCGAGCGCCAGCGAAGTTGCAAGAAAGAGCCACGTTTCATTGGCATGCAAGTGGCGAGATATATAAACGTATTTCCCTCATAAATCTGATAAGAATCAGAAAGGAAAAGCTACTGAGAGCTTTTGGAAATTTTTACGCTTGTAGTTGCAATCCGTCCGCCAGATTTGAAATCCGACTTCGGTACCATGTTTCTATCGTTGTAGGCTACGCGTGGACGTAAGTTTTACTATGTTTTGGCATGTCTTGAAATTATGATATTGCAGGAATCAGATATGATTCATATATGTTGTTTCTGACATATTAGACATCGTATAATTACAAACGGATTTAAGAACGGACACCGTATCGAATTGTTATGAATTTTAGAGTTGAATTGACTGGGTGTTGGTACCAGATTTATACCATTATCAGTTAGAAATTGGGGGAAATGATATAGAATGTTTAATATATAGATAGGTGCTGATTTGGATTAGTAATTGATAAATTGTGTATCAACATTTCCATTTCAGATTCGTATTGGTGACAGCGACATCAATTGTGCAACGAAAGGTATAAGTCATGTTTTGTTTGGGGAGATGTAACTCAAATAAGATATTATTTGAGTTTCCCAACCAAAATCACATACGAGTATTATTAGATATATTGTAACATGTTATGAATTGTGTATAGCATTATATTCAATCTTTTAACATGTTTATTCTTTGATTTCAGAATTGTATTCAAGCATGTATAATCAGTATGATATTCAGATATGAATAGGATTATACGTTGTTTACATATTGATATTCATTGCATATAAGATAGGAGAGTCTTTGACAGGCATTGTCAAATATCTAGACGTTTCGGTGTATCTCAGCATAGGAGTAGGCATTACTCTTATTGCCGCCGTTGATACAGCTCAGACCGAAGTCTAGGAATGAGACGTACATTACCCCGATTGGAGGGTAGGTAGTGACGTCTTATTCACACCGGGATCCCTAGAGTTCTAGTCGAGTCGAGTCCAGACATGGTTTGATTCGCATTGCATTGCATGTGCATATGATGTCATTCATGATAGCATGTTCATGTTTAATTTATTATATGCATGTATACATGTTTGTACTGGGATTTGTTCTCACCGGTTTTCCGGCTGTTGTTATGTCTGTATGTGTGCATAACAACAGGTGGGGCAGGATCTGGGTCACGCAGAGGATGAGAGACGGACATAGCGTGGTGATCACGGGCCTAGCAGAAAAGAACTAGTAGTTGTACTTTTGGCATGTACTGTATTTAATTACTAGTTGTCGAATATGGTTTGGAACTAGACATATTTGTATCATATGGTTGTGTATTATGATGCTTGTTTATATACATTAGAGTTAATGTAAAAAGAAAAATTTGACCCACTTCTTATATTAATGATCCATTTAATCCCAAAGAAAATAATTAGAGCCCGGGTCTCCACAATAGGTGGTATCAGAGCCGTAGGTTCTGTAGACTGAAATAGAGTAGAACGAGCGGGGTAGATCGAGTCATCTTCCTTGCTTATGCTGTGCTAGCATGTTTATTGCTTTCTTTATTACATGTTGTTTGGTATTTGATTTATTACAACATGTAATAAACTGAATCAGAACCGATTCTAGATCAGAGGTAACTGACTAGAGGAGGGCTGAGACAGTTGTATATCTTGTATTCTAATCAGTTGGATTATTAGATACATGCCTCCTCGAAGAGCAGCAGTGCCTCTACGACCATTAGCGCCAGAACAGGGGAGCACATCCGGAGATCCTATGGATGTTACGGCGACCCCTATGGAGACGTTGCTGAAGCGATTCCAATCCTTTCGACCTCCCACCTTAAAAGGTACAGAGAATGCCATCGAGTGCGAAAGTTGGCTTGAAGATATTGAGATGTTATTCGAGTCTTTAGGGTACAGTGATGAGAAGAGAGTGAAGCTCATTGGCCATCAACTGCAAGACATTGCTAAACATTGGTGGTTGAACATTAGGAGAGCTTTAGAGCAGCAGGGTACCGAGATTACTTGGAAGGTGTTCAAGACTGAGTTCTATCAACGATTCTTCCCTGTATCCTACCGTAAAGATAAAGGCGCTGAATTTGCAAACCTGAAGCAAGGGCAACTGAACATCGAAGAGTACGTTGCTAAATTTTCTTCTTTGCTTCGCTTTGCACCTCACGTTTCAGGTAATGATGAGGCCATGGCGGATCAGTTTATAAATGGCCTGAATCCAGATATCTTTACGTTGGTTAATACTGGGAGACCTGATAATTTCTCGGATGCATTGAATCGTGCCAAAGGAGCTGAAGCAGGGTTGCTGAGACAACGGAGTGTTCCGTATGTGGCTCCGAGTCCGAGACCGCCACTACCTCCATCCCAAGTTCCTCCTCCTCGATTCGAAAGTGGTGGTAGTAGCAGCGGACGCAAGGATCAGTTGAAAGCAAAGGGTAAACAGTTTAAGAGAGCAGGGAGTAGTTCTTCGAGCTCCAGCGGGTCAAGACAGAGAGGTTTTGGCCAGAGTCTAGAGGTAGCAAGCGGATATTGCAGTACTTGTGGAGGTAAGCATGCCACAGAACAATGTCAAGGTGTAGTGGGCAGGTGTAACGTATGCAAGCAACCGGGGCATTATGCCAAGGTCTGTCCTCAGAGAAGTGGTGCATCGAGATTCCACGCTGCAGGATCGTCTGCTTCCGTGACTCAGCCTGAGAGGCAAGCTTCATCTGTTCACTCATTTCAGCCGCCACCAGCACAGACCCAGTGTAGTAGCCTGAATGCCGAATTGGGTAATTAACGGACTAATGGTGATTAATCATGATCGGAAGGTCTGAAGATGGTTCGGAAGCACCGAAGAGTTCGGACGATCCGAAGTGGGTTCGGTGGATCCGAACATGAGGTGTCAAGAGTGGATCGACACGTCAGTTTTCATGCAAGTTCGGACGGTCCGAAGTGTATGATCGGAGGATCCAATCATGAGCTGTCAAGAGCCGATGGACACGTAGGAGTTCGGACGTTCCGAAGAGGGTTCGGACGATCCGAACATGGCCTATAAATAGTGCTCGGATTTCTCATTTGTGACTGGCCATTCCTTGAGTTGAGTCTCCTCCTTGAGAGTTTTGGAAGGATTCTAGGGCTAGTTGTTATTCGAGCGATAGCCAAGAGCTGCCGGGATTGGTAGCATAGCAGCGCCTGAGTTACGAGGCAATCGACATCAAAGGGCTAACGACGGACGAAGGTTTGGATTTGTATCAGTATTATCTCAGGATTATCTAGTTAAGTCTGGTAGATAAGTTTTAGTGATGGTTTTCACTTGATGAATAGGCTTGGACTAGACCTGTTGTTTGGTTATTCCAGTGGATTAGGATTGCTGTGATAGAGGTACGAAAGTACTATCCGAGATATCCTGGTTGAGTATACATTCATATATGTGTTGCATGATTATTTGCTGCATTGTTATATATCATATGACGCATGCTATTATGTCACGAGTTATGATGCATATTGCATATCACGTTGAGCCGTATCTCCTTCGAGATAGCCTTTACTGTTGAGCTTTATCTCTTTCGAGATAAGCTATATCTTGGGGCCGCTCAGCCCTGTCTTGTGGACGCATGGACACCGAGAGTACACAGTGGCCGACGGGTCGGGAGGGCTTCGGTGGTCCGGGACATCTTAGGTCCACGTCTGTCTTGTAGTGGATGCAGTGGCCCAGAGGTTGGACCGCGCGGCACTATCCACTTGGCGCCTCTAGACTGAGCATTTTGAGATCCTTTGTGATTCCTGTTTCTTGACTACCCTGGTATCGTATCATAGCATGTGCATTTCATATAGGTTTGTATACTCATACTTTTGTACTGGGCGTTCTTATCGCTCACGTCCTCGGTTTTGTTTATCTTGGACACCCCATTCCTACGGGGCAGGTCTCAGGTTGGATGGCTCAGGACGAGCAGGAGGAGGACAGTGAGTAGCTGATTGGTTTAGTTTTCAGTACTAGTCTTTTCGATATGGTTGTACCGAATATATTAAGTTATTCTGTTTTTTGATTGGGTTGTATAACTTTTGTCGTTGGCCATATTTCCGCTGTTATCTCTGATTATTGTTAATTAAGTTAATTGCATGCTTAGCTCTTGATTAGTAGGTGATTCTGGAATGGGTCACTACATTTATGGTATCAGAGCATGCGTATGATTTTTGGGATATAGATTCTGTTTTGGGATTTCCGTTGACCATTTTACCATTTTCCCTATTCTATCTTGTAGCGATGGCTGACCATTTTGATGACGGGAGTAGTCAGGGGAGTGTAGGTCGATGGGGTGACCAGGATGATCATAGGCGTCACCGTGAGCATCGTCATCGTCGGGATGGTCCTAGGCGTTTCGATATGCATCGTTTCATGCAGATGGGGCCTAAGCCTTTAGTTGGCGGTGAGACTCCCGATGATGCGGAGGATTGGTTAGAGCGCATGGAGAGTTGTTTCCGCGCATTCCAGTGCACCGATGAGCAGAAGATGGAGGCCCTTAGTTTTCTTCTCGAGGGCCGTGCTCGCAGGTGGTGGCGATCGACTTCTGCGCCGATAGTTCAGTCTCAGGATAGAGCGACTTGGGCCGATTTCCGTGCAGCGTTCATGCAGCTGTACTTTCCTCCAGCCCTTCGCCAGGCCAAGACGATTGAGCTCCTGAACCTTAAGCAGGGGAGTATGTCTGTTGATGAGTATCAGCAGAAATTCTTTGAGTTGTTACCCTTCGCTCCTCATATCAATGGCAGTTCTGAGGCCAAGTATGATCATTTCCTCCAGGGCCTTAATCAGGAGATCTTTGATCGAGTCACTGTCTGTGATAATCCTACTTCTTATGATGGGTTAGTGAACCGGTGTCGCCAGGCAGAGATCAGTCTCCAGCGTGGTAGGGCTATTCTTTCTTCTTCTAGACCTCCGAGTACTTTGAGGCCTCGATCTCAGTCGTTCAAGAAATCTGGTTCGTTTTCTTCTGGATCTGAATCTCGATCTAGCGGTGTTTTCCGTTTTGGTAAGAAGAAGGAGTCTTGTGCGCATTGTGGAAAGAACCATCCATCGGAGCAATGCCGAGTAGCCGCAGGAGCTTGTTATCAATGCGGAGAGATGGGGCATATTAAGAAGAATTGTCCTCAGTTGCGAGGTGGAGCAGGATCCGGTTCTGGATCTCAGACGACTGTTCAGCAGAGGAGGCAGGGTCAAGCAGTGGGTAGTTCAAATCTTCGACCTCGTGCCCAAGGTCAAGTTTTTGCGTTGAACCAGGATCAGGCTGCAGATGAGACCGAGAGAGTCATAGCAGGTACTTTTTGTTTATGCGGTATTCCTGCTTTTGTTCTTATAGATACCGGAGCATCTCATTCATTCATTTCTGCACGATTCGTTAAGCGTCATAAGTTACCGTATGTTTCTCTAGACGTCATTCTTTCTGTTTCTACCCCGATGGGTCATTCGGTTTTGGCCAAGCGTCTAGTGATGGGTTGTCCTTTAGATTTTGAGGGTAACGAGTTGACTGCGAATCTTATGATCCTAGAGATGGAGGATTTTGATTGTATTTTGGGTATAGACATTTTGACTACCTACCGAGCTACTGTGGATTGTTACCAGAAGCTTGTTCAGTTTCGTACGACTGAGAGCTCTAGTTGGTTTTTCTATGGTGAGGGAGCGCGACCTCCGATGCCAGTGGTATCTGCTCTGAAAGCCTGTCGTGCTTTAGAGGCGGGCGGGGAAGGCTACCTCATCTATGCAATTGATACGTCCACAGGTAGTGTTGGTATAGAGGATATTCCAGTGGTTTGTGAATTTCCTGATGTATTTCCAGAAGAGATTCCTGGTTTTCCTCCGGTTAGAGAGGTGGAGTTTGGCATTGAGTTAATGCCAGGGACTGCACCGATTTCTCGTGCCCCCTATCGTCTGGCTCCGTCAGAGATGAGAGAGCTGAAGCAGCAATTGCAGGATCTTCTTGATAAGGGTTATATTCGCTCGAGTGTTTCGCCTTGGGGAGCTCCAGTCTTGTTTGTCAAGAAGAAGGATGGATCGATGCGGTTGTGCATTGATTATCGCCAGCTGAATCGTGTGACGATCAAAAACAAGTACCCATTACCTCGTATTGATGACTTGTTCGATCAGCTTCAGGGTACTTCTGTTTACTCCAAGATCGACTTGCGATCAGGTTATCATCAGATGAGAGTCAGAGATGATGATATTTCCAAGACTGCATTTCGTACTCGTTATGGGCATTACGATTTTCTAGTTATGCCATTCGGATTGACGAATGCGCCAGCGGTGTTCATGGATCTGATGAACCGAGTCTTCCGAGATTTTCTGGATCAGTTTGTGGTGGTTTTCATTGACGATATCTTGATCTATTCCCACAGTGTGGAAGAGCATGCCCAGCACTTGAGGATTGTGTTGCAGGTTCTTCGAGAGAAGCAATTGTATGCTAAGCTGAGTAAGTGCGAGTTCTGGATTGATCGTGTAGTATTCCCTGGTCATGTGATTTCCAAGGAAGGAATTTCTGTGGATCCCAGCAAGATTGAAGCAGTGCTGAATTGGTCACGTCCTACGACGGTGGCCGAGATCCGTAGTTTTCTAGGCCTAGCAGGGTATTATCGTCGCTTCATCGTGAATTTCTCCCAGGTAGCTAGACCTTTGACGCAACTTACTCGGAAGGATGTTCCATTTGAGTGGTCATCTGAGTGCGAAGATAGTTTCAGAGAGCTTCGTCGACTTCTGACTTCTGCACCTGTTTTGGCGTTACCGTCAGGATCTGATGGTTTCAGTGTATACACCGATGCCTCTTTTCAAGGCTTAGGGTGTGTGTTGACGCAGAATGGTCATGTGATCGCTTACGCTTCCAGGCAGCTGAAATCTCACGAGGAGAAGTACCCTACTCATGATCTAGAGTTGGCAGCTATTGTGTTCGCGCTGAAGATTTGGCGTCATTACTTGTACGGGGTTAAGTTTGAAATCTTTACTGATCATAAGAGTCTGAAATATCTCTTCACTCAGGCTGAGTTGAACATGAGGCAACGTCGTTGGATGGATTTGCTGAAAGATTATGACTGCGAGATCAAGTACCATCCAGGCTCTGCAAATCTCACAGCTGATGCTCTTAGTCGCAAAGTGAGAGTTTCTGCACTTCAGACCAGTGCTATGATTAGTACTATCCAGGATTGTTGTTCGTTGGGATTTAATTTCAAACATCGAAAAGGTATGGAGAGCATTCGTGTTACTACCATTTTATCTGAGCCAGCTTTGTTCGCTCGGATTCGAGATGCTCAGATGTCTGATCTGAAGACTCAGAGATTAGCTCGGTTAGCGGGTGGAGATAGCGGTTTCCATTATCAGTCTAATGGTCTTCTGTGTTTGTCTAATCGGGTTGTAGTACCAGAGGATGATACTTTGAGGGAGGAGATTTTATCTCATGCTCATCGAAGCAAGCTAAGTATTCATCCAGGAAGCAACAAGATGTATAAAGACTTGAGGACACGATTTTGGTGGAAAGGGATGAAACGCAGTGTTTATCAGTTTGTTTCCAAGTGTCTTATTTGTCAACAGGTTAAGGCAGAGCACCGTCGACCTGGAGGATTATTGTTGAATCTACCTATTCCTGAATGGAAGTGGGAGCATATCACGATGGATTTCATTACTCACTTGCCATTATCGTCGAGGAATAGTGATGCTATTTGGGTAGTGGTGGATCGACTCACCAAGTCTGCTCATTTTCTGCCTTATAACCGGGATTTCACTTTCGATCGTATGGCTCGATTGTACATTCAGGAGATTGTACGTTTGCATGGAGTGCCTGTCAGTATTGTCAGTGACAGAGATCCTCGTTTTACCTCACGGTTTTGGGGTAGTTTCCAGTCAGTTTTGGGTACTACACTGAGTCTGAGTACTGCTTATCATCCGGAGACTGACGGTCAGTCAGAGAGGACTATCCGTACGCTTGAGGATATGTTGCGAGCCTGTGTTATGGATTTCGGACCCGCTTGGCAGGATCATTTGCCTTTGATTGAGTTCGCGTACAACAACAGCTACCATCGTAGTATTGGTATGGCACCATTTGAGGCGTTGTATGGGCGACGTTGTCGTACTCCTTTATTCTGGGACGAAGTTGGTGAACGACATGTTGAGGGACCGGAGTTAGTCCAGCAGGCTATTGATAAAGTTGCAGTAATCAAGAAGCGGATTAAGATTGCCCAGGATCGACAGGCTAGTTATGCGAACACCAAGCGGCGACCTCTTTATTTTCAGCCAGGTGAGAAAGTGTTTCTCCGAGTTTCGCCTTTTCGCAGGATTTTGAGATTTGGTCTCAAGGGTAAGCTATCTCCGAGATTCATTGGTCCTTTTGAGATTCTAGAATGTGTGGGAGATTTAGCTTACAGGTTAGCATTACCTCCGTATCTGTCCGGTATTCATGATGTGTTCCACGTATCTTTGTTGAGACGTTACGTAGCAGATGAGTCTCACATCTTGCATCCCTCTGAAGTTCAACTTGAATCAGATTTGTCTTACGTGGAGCGACCAGTTCAGATTCTCGATCGCAAAGACAAGGTGTTGCGGAATAAGATCATTCCTCTTGTCTTAGTTCAGTGGCAGCGTAGAGGCACTGAAGAAGCCACTTGGGAGCTAGAGAGTCGTATGCGTTCGGAGCATCCAGAGCTCTTTTGAGTTGTACTGTGGTTGTACTATGGATGTATGTATGTTTTCCGTTGTAATCCAATTATCAGTTGTATTCAACAACAATTGAGATATAATAACAATGTTGTTATTTCAGTTTTGTTCATCCTATAAACTTGATTTCGAGGACGAAATCTTTTAAGGGGGGGAGAATGTAGTAGCCTGAATGCCGAATTGGGTAATTAACGGACTAATGGTGATTAATCATGATCGGAAGGTCTGAAGATGGTTCGGAAGCACCGAAGAGTTCGGACGATCCGAAGTGGGTTCTGTGGATCCGAACATGAGGTGTCAAGAGTGGATCGACACGTCAGTTTTCATGCAAGTTCGGACGGTCCGAAGTGTATGATCGGAGGATCCGATCATGAGCTGTCAAGAGCCGATGGACACGTAGGAGTTCGGACGTTCCGAAGAGGGTTCGGACGATCCGAACATGGCCTATAAATAGTGCTCGGATTTCTCATTTGTGACTGGCCATTCCTTGAGTTGAGTCTCCTCCTTGAGAGTTTTGGAAGGATTCTAGGGCTAGTTGTTATTCGAGCGATAGCCAAGAGCTGCCGGGATTGGTAGCATAGCAGCGCCTGAGTTACGAGGCAATCGACATCAAAGGGCTAACGACGGACGAAGGTTTGGATTTGTATCAGTATTATCTCAGGATTATCTAGTTAAGTCTGGTAGATAAGTTTTAGTGATGGTTTTCACTTGATGAATAGGCTTGGACTAGACCTGTTGTTTGGTTATTCCAGTGGATTAGGATTGCTGTGATAGAGGTACGAAAGTACTATCCGAGATATCCTGGTTGAGTATACATTCATATATGTGTTGCATGATTATTTGCTGCATTGTTATATATCATATGACGCATGCTATTATGTCACGAGTTATGATGCATATTGCATATCACGTTGAGCCGTATCTCCTTCGAGATAGCCTTTACTGTTGAGCTTTATCTCTTTCGAGATAAGCTATATCTTGGGGCCGCTCAGCCCTGTCTTGTGGACGCATGGACACCGAGAGTACACAGTGGCCGACGGGTCGGGAGGGCTTCGGTGGTCCGGGACATCTTAGGTCCACGTCTGTCTTGTAGTGGATGCAGTGGCCCAGAGGTTGGACCGCGCGGCACTATCCACTTGGCGCCTCTAGACTGAGCATTTTGAGATCCTTTGTGATTCCTGTTTCTTGACTACCCTGGTATCGTATCATAGCATGTGCATTTCATATAGGTTTGTATACTCATACTTTTGTACTGGGCGTTCTTATCGCTCACGTCCTCGGTTTTGTTTATCTTGGACACCCCATTCCTACGGGGCAGGTCTCAGGTTGGATGGCTCAGGACGAGCAGGAGGAGGACAGTAAGTAGCTGATTGGTTTAGTTTTCAGTACTAGTCTTTTCGATATGGTTGTACCGAATATATTAAGTTATTCTGTTTTTTGATTGGGTTGTATAACTTTTGTCGTTGGCCATATTTCCGCTGTTATCTCTGATTATTGTTAATTAAGTTAATTGCATGCTTAGCTCTTGATTAGTAGGTGATTCTGGAACGGGTCACTACACCCAGCCTCAAGCCAGAGGTGGCCAGCCAGGAAGTCAGCCTCAGAGACAACAGGCTCAAGTGTTTGCCTTGACTGAAGAGCAAGCACAGGATGCCCCAGATGATGTCATAGCAGGTAACTGTTCTCTTTGCGGTTATCCTGCTTATATATTGATAGATACGGGCGCATCGCATACATTCATATCAGAACGATTTGCATTATTGCATTCTCTGCCTGTTGAGTCTTTGTTAGATGTTGTGTCTATTACTTCTCCATTGGGAAGTGGGTTGATAGCTTTGACCACGGTTAGACATTGCATCTTACGGTTTGAGGGTCATGAAATTGATCTAGATTTCATAGTACTCGGGTTAGATGATTTTGATTGTATAGTCGGTATTGACATGCTAACAAAGTACAGAGCTACCGTGGACTGTTTCCACAAGATTGTCAGATTCAGACCCGAGATGACAGACGAGTGGAAATTCTACGGGAAGGGTTCCAGATCTCGGATTCCCTTGATTTCAGCTTTGTCCATGAATAAGTTATTGCAGAAAGGAGCAGATGGGTTCCTTGTGTATGCTGTAGATGTTCAGAAATCGAGCCCGACATTGGCAGATTTGCCAGTTGTACGGGAGTTTGCAGATGTATTTCCAGAGGAGATTCCGGGGTTACCTCCAGTGAGAGAGGTAGATTTTAGTATTGATTTGATTCCGGGTACCACTCCTATTTCGAGAGCTCCGTATAGGATGGCGCCGATAGAACTGAAGGAACTAAAAACACAGTTGGAAGATTTGCTAGCCAAGGGATATATCAGGCCTAGTGTATCTCCTTGGGGTGCTCCAGTGCTTTTTGTGCGAAAGAAAGATGGATCAATGCGGCTGTGTATTGATTACAGACAACTGAATAAGGCCACGATAAAGAATAAATATCCATTGCCGCGCATCGACGATCTCTTTGATCAATTGCAGGGATCCTCTGTTTATTCGAAGATTGATTTACGATCCGGATATCATCAGCTTCGAGTTCGAGATGTAGACATACCGAAGACAGCATTTCGAACCAGGTATGGGCATTACGAATTCATTGTTATGCCTTTTGGTTTGACAAATGCTCCGGCGGTATTCATGGGCTTGATGAATCAAATCTTTCAGAGGTATTTGGATGATTTTGTTATTGTCTTTATCGATGATATTCTGGTATATTCTAAGAACATGAATGAGCATGCAGAACATCTCAGAATTGTGTTGCAAACACTGAGAAATGAGAGATTGTATGCCAAATTGTCAAAGTGCGAATTTTGGTTGAACCGAGTTGTCTTTTTGGGACATATCATATCGGGAGATGGTATCTCCGTAGATCCGAGTAAAGTGGAAGCTGTGATTAGTTGGCCGAGACCGACTTCTGTACCTGAAATACGCAGTTTCATGGGTCTCGCGGGATACTATAGACGATTCATCCAAGATTTCTCTCGTATTGCGAAGCCAATTACGCAATTGACACAGAAGAATGCACCATTCTTATGGTCTGAGGAATGTGAGTCTAGCTTTTTGGAATTGAAGAAGAGGCTGACCAGCGCACCTGTCCTGATGATTCCTTCAGGTACGGGTAATTTTGTTGTATATTGCGATGCCTCTCACAGAGGTTTGGGATGTATTCTTATGCAGCGAGGGCATGTGGTTGCATATGCCTCGAGACAATTGAAGACTCACGACACGCGATACCCCATTCATGATCTTGAATTGGCGGCTATTGTATTTGCACTGAAGATCTGGCGCCATTATCTTTATGGCGAGAAATTCGAGATCTTTTCAGACCATAAAAGCTTAAAGTATTTGTTTTCTCAGTCGGAGTTGAATATGCGACAGCGTAGATGGCTTGATCTGTTAAAAGATTTTGATTGTGAAATCAAATATTATCCAGGAAAGTCGAATGCAGCAGCTGATGCCTTGAGTCGAAAGATATGTACCTTATCCTTATCGACGATAGGTGTTACGAAACTCGTTGAAAATTGCTGTTTCTCTGGATTAGACTTTGACACAGATAGGAAGCCACTACGACTTGCTACTATTCAAGTCGAGCCAAACTTGATCAGAAGAATAAAAGAAGCACAAAGAACAGATCAGAATGTGCAAAGATCAATTCAGATGGTCAGAACAGGACACGTATCAGAATATCGGGTACGTGAGAATGTGTTGTACGTAAATAATCGTCTAGTTGTGCCGGATGTTTCAGATTTGAGACATCAGATTATGTCTGAAGCACATTGTAGTCGGTTTAGTATTCATCCTGGTGGCCGAAAGATGTACAATGATCTGAAGACACAGTTCTGGTGGAAGCAAATGAAGTCAGACATTGCTGACTTTGTGTCTAAATGCTTAAATTGCCAACAGGTGAAGGCCGAGAGGAAGAAACCCGGAGGATTACTTCAGAGTTTGTCGATTCCTGAATGGAAATGGGACCACATTTCCATGGATTTCGTAACAAAGTTACCCCGATCTTCCCGTGGCTGTGATTCGATTTGGGTCATTATTGACAGATTGACCAAATCAGCTTGTTTCATTCCGTATAGAATGACTTACAGACACGATCAGATGGCGGAGATATATGTTCGAGAGGTAGTCAGATTACATGGAGTGCCGAAGTCTATCGTATCAGATCGTGATCCACGATTCACTTCACACTTCTGGCATAGTTTACAGCAGGCTTTGGGTACTACATTGCACCTGAGTACTGCGTATCATCCTCAGACAGACGGACAGTCAGAGCGGACTATCCAGACATTAGAGGATATGTTGAGAGCCGTAGTACTAGACTTTGGTACTAGTTGGCAAGATTCCCTACCTCTTTGTGAATTCTCCTATAATAACAGCTATCAGACGAGCATTGAGATGGCACCGTTTGAAGCGTTATATGGCAAGAAGTGTAGATCTCCGCTATATTGGGATGACGTCTCAGAGGTGCCAGAACTTGGGCCAGATATGATTCGTGACATGACAGAGAAGGTGAAACTCATTCAGAAGAGAATGAAGACAGCACAAGATCGACAAACAAAGTATGCCAATATCAGACGTAGACCGTTAGTATTTGAGGCAGGAGATAGAGTATTCTTAAAGATTTCCCCTTTCAAAGGCGTTGTAAGATTTGGCAAACGCGGGAAACTATCTCCTCGATACATTGGTCCTTACGAGATTCTTGAGAAGATTGGCGATCGAGCTTATCGACTTGCACTTCCTCCTTCTCTATCCGGAATACATGACGTGTTTCATGTATCAATGTTGCGGAAATATATGCCAGATATTTCTCATGTCATTCAACCTGACGAAGCTGAACTTGATCAGACGTTGAGCTATGTGGAACAACCGATACAGATTCTTGATCGGAAAAACAAACAACTCAGAACGAAGAATATTCCACTTGTGAAAGTTCAGTGGAGTCGTCATGGCATCGAAGAAGCGACATGGGAGACAGAAGCAAGTATGCGACAGAAACACCCCGAATTATTCTGATGATGTAAGTATTAATCTAGATTTGATATCATTACTTTAATGCTTACATTGATAGAATGATGCGTGAGTTCGAGGACGAACTCTTATCTAAGAGGGGGAGAAATGTAATGCCCGAGGATTTGATTATCGTAATTTGCTATAAGATTAGTGAAGTAAATAGATATAATTGTAAACGGGCCACTACGAGACCAGATTGGATAAAGAATATAACTTTCACCAATTTTGGGCAGAACTAGTGGCGCCCGAGCGGTAGAAAGTGACCGCTCGAGCGCCAATGTTCAAGGGGAGTACGTTCGGGCAGAAGGTGTGGCGCCCGGGCGGTAATTTATGACCGCCCGAGCGCCAGAACCAAACACCGCGGGCAGAACTTTCCGCGCCCGGGCGGTAGATTTTTGCCGCCCGAGTGCCGAGCTTGCGCCCGGGCGGTAAGTTTCGACCGCCCGAGCGCCAGCGAAGTTGCAAGAAAGAGCCACGTTTCATTGGCATGCAAGTGGCGAGATATATAAACGTATTTCCCTCATAAATCTGATAAGAATCAGAAAGGAAAAGCTACTGAGAGCTTTTGGAAATTTTTACGCTTGTAGTTGCAATCCGTCCGCCAGATTTGAAATCCGACTTCGGTACCGTGTTTCTATCGTTGTAGGCTACGCGTGGACGTAAGTTTTACTATGTTTTGGCATGTCTTGAAATTATGATATTGCAGGAATCAGATATGATTCATATATGTTGTTTCTGACATATTAGACATCGTATAATTACAAACGGATTTAAGAACGGACACCGTATCGAATTGTTATGAATTTTAGAGTTGAATTGACTGGGTGTTGGTACCAGATTTATACCATTATCAGTTAGAAATTGGGGGAAATGATATAGAATGTTTAATATATAGATAGGTGCTGATTTGGATTAGTAATTGATAAATTGTGTATCAACATTTCCATTTCAGATTCGTATTGGTGACAGCGACATCAATTGTGCAACGAAAGGTATAAGTCATGTTTTGTTTGGGGAGATGTAACTCAAATAAGATATTATTTGAGTTTCCCAACCAAAATCACATACGAGTATTATTAGATATATTGTAACATGTTTATGAATTGTGTATAGCATTATATTCAATCTTTTAACATGTTTATGCTTTGATTTCAGAATTGTATTCAAGCATGTATAATCAGTATGATATTCAGATATGAATAGGATTATACGTTGTTTACATATTGATATTCATTGCATATAAGATAAGAGAGTCTTTGACAGGCATTGTCAAATATCTAGACGTTTCGGTGTATCTCAGCATAGGAGTAGGCATTACTCTTATTGCCGCCGTTGATACAGCTCAGACCGAAGTCTAGGAATGAGACGTACATTACCCCGATTGGAGGGTAGGTAGTGACGTCTTATTCACACCGGGATCCCTAGAGTTCTAGTCAAGTCGAGTCCAGACATGGTTTGATTCGCATTGCATTGCATGTGCATATGATGTCATTCATGATAGCATGTTCATGTTTAATTTATTATATGCATGTATACATGTTTGTACTGGGATTTGTTCTCACCGGTTTTCCGGCTGTTGTTATGTCTGTATGTGTGCATAACAACAGGTGGGGCAGGATCTGGGTCACGCAGAGGATGAGAGACGGACATAGCGTGGTGATCACGGGCCTAGCAGAAAAGAACTAGTAGTTGTACTTTTGGCATGTACTGTATTTAATTACTAGTTGTCGAATATGGTTTGGAACTAGACATATTTGTATCATATGGTTGTGTATTATGATGCTTGTTTATATACATTAGAGTTAATGTAAAAAGAAAAATTTGACCCACTTCTTATATTAATGATCCATTTAATCCCAAAGAAAATAATTAGAGCCCGGGTCCCCACAATAATTAAATTCTCGGGCATTACATTTCTCCCCCTCTTAGAACTGAGTTCGTCCTCGAACTTACCAATCATCAATCCCACTCTATCAGAAGAAATGTATAACAGAGTTTAACATTCAACTCATTTCACTAGCCGAATCAATCCCATATTACTGGCTATACAACATCCGTATATACCAATTGCAATTTATACCAAAGAAGTACCACCTGTAGTTGCTATTCCATCTTCGGCTCCCAATACCAATCGTCATTATCCGACATTGGTTTCCTACATCTATTCCTTCTGCACTATCTTGATAACTAGTGTTAACATCCAGCACTAGAGTTCTATCAATATCTTTCAATATCTGAATACTAACGCTGACTACCTGTCAATCTGTAACAAGTCTAAGAAAAGCAGCTTATGATATGAGAGAATTTATCACCAGTGCCTCATCACAATCACATCAATCTGAGTATTTCTTTGACAGTAATCTCTGTCATATAATTCTGTTTGTACATTATCTGATACAAACTACTAAATATAGATTGAACAATCTATCAATCACAATCACTTCATATCCCAAATCTGGATAAAATGGCGGTAATATCATTACAAAAGCCATAGAAATGTACTCTTATTTCTATTCAGGAATATACTAAGTCGGTAATCATCTCCTGATTCCTAGCTTTCTGGCTTCTTCTGTTAGCTATTCAGACCTATCAGTACACTTTCTGCCCATATTTCTGTACAAATCCTGTTACCACTGATCAAATCTGTCTATATCACCACTATCTGTTCGAATCTCATACCTTTTGAATCATCTGAATAAAACCTGAATCCCTGACTGTGCATGTCTGACACTACCTGTGGCTTCAGCTTCGAACTATCCGGTATAAACAACCAGTTAATAACATAAAAATAAATAAGAAATACCTACCTGGTATTCGGCTCTGACTATCACTACCAAAAGCTGTAACAATTTGAAACATTCTGATATAACACGATAATCGGTCTTATACAAAACACAAATTACATAGCTGTTATACTGATCAGATCAACAAAATACAGTTCTGAACATTCTGATTACATCTCTAAACTGTTTACACTAGTCTGCATCACACACTGACTCCCAATAACATCAAATTCTGAATAGAAAGAACCTATACAGATCTAGTGAGTTTAAGAAAACTCATAACATAATAGATTCTGGCTGGCTGACTAATCTTCATATTGCCCAGATCAACTGCTATATCTCATCTGCAAATAGAATATACTCCCAACCAATATAAGATGTCTCAAATACTGATTTAGAATCATAACAATACTCAGCAGACATAAAGCAATACAAGAACAAGAAAATCAGAAGAAGATAATCTGGTTCTGACATATCTGACATTCTGCTAATGCTGACATTTCTGATACCGCATAGTCTGAATGAAAACCTGTATCAGTAACTGCATACCGGATTCATACCTGACCCATTGCTGTATACAATAATCACAATTCTTGAAATATTTAACCCAGGTCTTCAAATATTCAATATAAACAATCAGATGTTGTGGATATATCCCGGAATCATAGATATAACAAGCATAGTTCTTCAAAATACCCCTGAATACATAATCTGTCAACCTAAAAACAGAACTAAAATGTCTTCCAGAGAAATACACAATCAACTGGATTCCTTAGCCCATACTTTAATCTGTCATTTCTTTCTGTTCATTCTGATATAAAACACATCTGACATCCTATCTAGGCCAACACCAGTCAACTATTAGATTACTAGCCCATGTGTTACTGCTAGACTCGATTTCAGTGGATCTACTGAATACATAAGGATACTATCTATTCCTTTCTGTACTAATCGAGTCAAAAACAGTACAATAATCTAAGGAATTCTGGATCTAGAATCCTCATTTATCAACTATTTCTAGAACACATGCTACAATATTTCTGTACTTGTTGAGCAGTACATATCCATACTGAGATCGAAATCATATAACACCAGTACCTCATATCTAGCCCAATCCCGGTTTCATTCTACTGTAGTATATAACATGTCACAGAAATCTCTGATATCAACATATTCCTCCAAACAGTAAGGAAATCAATACTACAGCACAAATAGACCCCATAAATATAGCATATCACCATGCTACTCAATCACAGATACTCATGAAGAATGCATTAGTATATATCAGTACATCTGCAATATAATCATAAAGAATAGTACCTGTGGTAGTTTCTGGGTTTGTTTCTCACGCATTGCCACTAATGACTCTGCTCTTTAAGATCTTCGAAAATGTTTCTGAGGACAAACTTTAGCAAAGTGTCCCATCTGCTTACAGATATTGCACTTACCAAGCACTCCTTTGCATTGCTCTGGGGAATGTCTCCCTCCGCAAGTCCTACAATACACTCCGGTATAGCTCGGACCAGGACTGCTAGAACTAGAGGAATCACTTCCTAATTTCTTGAACTGTTTCTTTTGAATTCTCAATGGTTCTTTTTCCTTACCACTACGACTGCCAATCTCTATTCTGGAAGACAGTTGCTGTGCAGTCTGTTCTGGAAGAACATACGATGCTCCCTGTTGTCCTGTCAGAACTGTTTCTGCTCTTTTAGCTCTATTCAAGGTATCAGCAAAATTACTCGATTGCTTTACATTTACCAACATACGTATTTCTGGATTCAATCCCTGAATGAACTGGCTAGACATAGCATCATCATTTCTAGCCACAAGAGGAGCAAAACGTAGAAGTGTGAAGAACTGTGCCAAGTATTCATCAACACTCAAAGGACCCTGTCTCAGGTTTGCAAAGTCTGCACTTCTATCCTGTCTATATGAGGTAGGGAAGAATCTTTGATAAAATTCAAATCTAAAGGTCTTCCACGTGATCACTGAACGACTCTGCTCTAAGGCTCCTTTGGTGAGTAACCACCATCTTCTAGCAGTCTCTTGTAACTGGTTCTCAATAAGCCTAATTCTACACTCATCTGTGAAATTCAGGAATTCAAATAAAATTTCTGTCTCCTCTAGCCATTTCTCACAATCTACTGACGTCTCAGTTCCCTTCAGAATTGGCGGTTGAAACGACTGAAACCTCTGTAACTGTGTTTCCATCTGAATTTCTGCCACATCTATCTGAGATTCTGTTCTATCTGTCTGATCATATGACGTACTGCCTTTTTCTGGAATTCTGCGGGGAGCTATATCTGATTACCAAAAACATCAGTAATCCCAATAATACCAATCTGTGCCAATCTTTTCTGATCATGATCATCTTACTGCTGATCATGAATCCGATCTGATTCGTATTCAGTGATACATAATACCAATCTAATTCACATAATCAGGTAAGCATGTATCTAAAAGCAGTAACATATAGTCTCATGCTAGCATCACAATGTCAATCAACATGAAAATCAATCTCATGCTAGCACAGACATGCAAGGAAAGAAAATTCCTCTACCCCGCTCATTCTCTTCTATCTTTATCTAAGTCAATCTAAAAGATCTATCAGTTCTGACTATCTCAATCTAAAGGATCTATCTCTCAAAGATCTATTGCTAAAGGAACTATCAGCTCTGATTGTCTACCTTTAAAGGATCTATCGCTCTGATACCACCTGTTGTGGGGACCCGGACGCTAATCATCTTCTTAATCATCGTTGGGATTTAATTATCAATTAAGATAAAACAGAGTCTAAAAATTTTTCGTTTTAAAATAAAACTGCGGAAGGTAATGGAATCTAACATAATATACATGTCTATATATAAAATACATTTCAGTATTAAAATACAAAACTGTACAACTAAGTCTAGGGTTCAAATACTAAATTCAAGTATTAAAATCAACTCTACTCCAAGTCCGGAATCACCACGCTATTTCGTTCTTCTCTCCTCATCATCTTGACCCTGATCCTGCCCCACCTGCCGTCATGCACACATACAAAACAAGACGACAGCCGGATAACTCCGGTGAGAACAAATCCCAGTATAAAACATGGTAAGCATGTATATAAACAAACTAATTCATAAAACATGTCAAAGCAAAACCTTAGATTTCATAAGCTATGAAATCTAATCAGGACAAGCATGCAACTCAGATCAGATAAACATGCCTCTAAACAATCTTAATCATAATACATGCTAGCACACTGAAAACAATAATGATGGGTCCCATGATCTAGGAGCCACATCCACATGCGTATGCAACCCTAATCAAATCATGCCTAGACTCGACTCGATCTAAAACTCTAGGGATCCCGGGGTGAATAAGACGTCACTGGCTGTCACCTACCCACCACTCGAGGTGCTGTACGTCTTATTCCTAGACTTCGGCCTGATCTGTATCCGCATCTACAAAGGGGCGGTGATCTTCCTCAGAGCTGTGATATCGCCGAACGTCTAGAGTCTGCCTGATCTCCAGACTGTCCTATCTTAATGCATGCATAACAATCTATTATCATAGCATAATCATATAAAACATAAACCAAGAGTATAGTATGTGATTTATTGGGCAACTCAACGCGATCTCAATTGAGTTGTTCTTCCCGAATATCACATGAATTATACCTTTGTCTTCCTGATCTGATGAAGACGACGTCTCGAAGTCGAATTTGTCCATATCTGATCTGAAATGACAATAACCAATACACTGTATCAATGTGTAATCCAATTCACAATCTGTCTGGTCAATATCTGAATAAACTACAATCTGATTCATATCAACAATATCACAAGATAACCGAAACCAATACTGAATCCGATAAATCTGTACCCACGGATGTTTAGACGGCATAACACTACAGTCTTGGAACCCCGTCAGTCTTAATATCACAATTACACTACCAGAATTCCTAATAAATCGCAGTACAATTTATAACTTCAGTATCTGTACACTGTAAAATGAATAACACTATAATTCTGATAGCAATCTTAATCAAATCAACTCTAAAATTCATAACAATTCCATAAACACTCTGTTTCTAAATCTGACTTCGATTCTACAATATCTACGGTAGTAGAAACGCTATATCTGAATCCTATGCAATTCTGACAATATCATAAAATCAAATCTTGTCTAAACGTAATAAAACTTACGTCCTTGCGTAACCTGTGTTGATAAGAACACAGTACCGAAGTCGGATTTCAATTCAGATAGACGGTTCGCTCGCAAATAAATTTCTAAAACTAAGAACAAAGCCTTGTCCCTCACCCACGATTTTCTGCTATTCTGAAGGAGATTCTGAAGGAGAGACACTTGTTTCTATATATATATATACTCCATGCATGAACAAAACGTGGCATACTTCTTCACGCAGCACGTCGCTCGCTCGGGCGGACAAAAGTTTCCGCCCGGGCGAGTCATTCTCGGCCTCGCCCATTCCAGCAGCCTCGCTCGGGCGGTCAAAAACATCCGCCCGGGCGAGTGACTCTCGGCCCTCACAATTCTACATGCGCGCTCGGGCGGACAAAAAGTGCCGCCCGGGCGCAAGACTCTCGGCTTTCTACCATTAAAACATCTCGCTCGGGCGGTCATAAACTCCCGCCCGGGCGAATGACATTCGGCCCAAATCTTGTGTCCTTCTTAAATTTTGTCCAATTTGATCTTGACCTGGCCCGGCTATAATTACATCAATTCATAATCAGTAAATCATATCAGATTACAATAATTAAATTCTCGGGCATTACAAACACTTTTGCGAGCTATTCTTAAAAGAACTTGGAATGACATTTCTATGGACTTTATTTTGGGGTTGCCTAGGACTAAGAAGGGGAGGGATTCTATTTATGGATTACTTTATGGGCTAAAATTTGCACAATAAAGTTGTAATCTACTACTTGTCATCCTCAAACGGATGGACAAACTGAAGTTGTCAATAGAACTTTGGGAACACTTTTGCGTTCTATTCTTAAAAGAACTTGGATTGACATTTCTATGGACTTTATTTTGGGGTTGCCTAGGACTAAGAAGGGGAGGGATTCTATTTTTGGATTACTTTATGGGCTAAACTTTGCTCAATATTGTTGTAATCTACTACTTGTCATCCTCAAACGGATGGACAAACTGAAGTTGTAAAGAGAACTTTGGGAACACTTTTGCGTGCTATTCTTAAAAGAACTTGCAATGACATTTCTATGGACTTTATTTTGGGGTTGCCTAGGACTAAGAAGGGGAGGGATTATATTTATGGATTACTTTATGGGCTAAACTTTGCTCAATATTGTTGTAATCTACTACTTGTCATCCTCAAACGGATGGAAAAACTGAAGTTGTAAATAGAACTTTGGGAACACTTTTGCGTGATATTCTTAAAAGAACTTGGAATGACATTTCTATGGACTTTATTTTGGGGTTGCCTA
Source organism: Primulina eburnea (assembly GCF_022965805.1). Lineage (NCBI taxonomy): Eukaryota > Viridiplantae > Streptophyta > Magnoliopsida > Lamiales > Gesneriaceae > Primulina > Primulina eburnea. Next base: position 321,765 of record NW_027331190.1, read on the forward strand.
GGACTAAGAAGGGGAGGGATTCTATTTTTGGATTACTTTATGGGCTAAACTTTGCACAATAAAGTTGTAATCTACTACTTGCCATCCTCAAACGGATGGACAAACTGAAGTTGTAAATAGAACTTTGGGAACACTTTTGCGTGCTATTCTTAAAAGAACTTGGATTGAAATTTCTATGGACTTTATTTTGGGGTTGCCTAGGACTGAGAAGGGGAGGGATTCTTAAAAGAACTTGGATTGACATTTCTATGGACTTTATTTTGGGGTTGCCTAGGACTAAGAAGGGGAGGGATTTTATTTATGGATTACTTTATGGGCTAAACTTTGCACAATAAAGTTGTAATCTACTACTTGCCATCCTCAAACGGATGGACAAACTGAAGTTGTCAATAGAACTTTGGGTACACTTTTGCGTGCTATTCTTAAAAAGAACTTGGATTGACATTTCTATGGACTTAATTTTGGGGTTGCCTAGGACTAAGAAGGGGAGGGATTCTATTTTTGGATTACTTTATGGGCTAAACTTTGCTCAATATTGTTGTAATCTACTACTTGTCATCTTCAAACGGATGGACAAACTAAAGTTGTCAATAGAACTTTGGGAACACTTTTGCGTGCTATTCTTAAAAGAACTTGGATTGACATTTCTATGGACTTTATTTTGGGGTTGCCTAGGACTAAGAAGGGGAGGGATTCTATTTTTCGATTACTTTATGGGCTAAACTTTGCTCAATATTGATTGTAATCTACTACTTGTCACCCTCAAACGGATGGAAAAACTGAAGTTGTAAATAGAACTTTGGGAACACTTTTGCGTGCTATTCTTAAAAGAACTTGGAATGACATTTCTATGGACTTTATTTTGGGGTTGCCTAGGACTAAGAAGGGGAGGGATTCTATTTATGGATTACTTTATGGGCTAAACTTTGCACAATAAAGTTGTAATCTACTACTTGTCATCCTCAAACGGATGGACAAACTGAAGTTGTCAATAGAACTTTGGGAACACTTTTGCGTGCTATTCTTAAAAGAACTTGGATTGACATTTCTATGGACTTTATTTTGGGGTTGCCTAGAACTAAGAAGGGGAGAGATTCTATTTTTGGATTACTTTATGGGCTAAACTTTGCTCAATATTGTTGTAATCTACTACTTGTCATCCTCAAACGGATGGACAAACTGAAGTTGTAAATAGAACTTTGGGAACACTTTTGCGTGCTATTCTTAAAATAACTTGCAATGACATTTCTATGGACTTTATTTTGGGGTTGCCTAGGACTAAGAAGGGGAGGGATAATATTTATGGATTACCTTATGGGCTAAACTTTGCTCAATATTGTTGTAATCTACAACTTGTCATCCTCAAACGGATGGACAAACTGAAGTTGTCAACAGAACTTTGGGTACACTTTTGCGTGCTATTCTTAAAAAGAACTTGGATTGACATTTCTTTGGACTTTATTTTGGGGTTGCCTAGGACTAAGAAGGGGAGGGATTCTATTTTTGGATTACTTTATGGGCTAAACTTTGCTCAATATTCTTGTAATCTACTAATTGTCATCTTCAAACGGATGGACAAACTGAAGTTGTCAATAGAACTTTGGGAACACTTTTGCGTGCTATTCTTAAAAGAACTTGGATTGACATTTCTATGGACTTTATTTTGGGGTTGCCTAGGACTAAGAAGGGGAGGGATTCTATTTTTCGATGACTTTATGGGCTAAACTTTGCTCAATATTGTTGTAATCTACTACTTGTCATCCTCAAACGGATGGAAAAACTGAAGTTGTAAATAGAACTTTGGGAACACTTTTGCGTGCTATTCTTAAAAGAACTTGGAATGACATTTCTATGGACTTTATTTTGGGGTTGCCTAGGACTAAGAAGGGGAGGGATTCTATTTATGGATTACTTTATGGGCTAAACTTTGCACAATAAAGTTGTAATCTACTACTTGTCATCCTCAAACGGATGGACAAACTGAAGTTGTCAATAGAACTTTGGGAACACTTTTGCGTGCTATTCTTAAAAGAACTTGGATTGACATTTCTATGGACTTTATTTTGGGGTTGCCTAGAACTAAGAAGGGGAGAGATTCTATTTTTGGATTACTTTATGGGCTAAACTTTGCTCAATATTGTTGTAATCTACTACTTGTCATCCTCAAACGGATGGACAAACTGAAGTTGTAAATAGAACTTTGGGAACACTTTTGCGTGCTATTCTTAAAATAACTTGCAATGACATTTCTATGGACTTTATTTTGGGGTTGCCTAGGACTAAGAAGGGGAGGGATAATATTTATGGATTACCTTATGGGCTAAACTTTGCTCAATATTGTTGTAATCTACAACTTGTCATCCTCAAACGGATGGACAAACTGAAGTTGTCAACAGAACTTTGGGTACACTTTTGCGTGCTATTCTTAAAAAGAACTTGGATTGACATTTCTATGGACTTTATTTTGGGGTTGCCTAGGACTAAGAAGGGGAGGGATTCAATTTTTGGATTACTTTATGGGCTAAACTAGGCTCAATATTGTTGTAATCTACTACTTGTCATCCTCAAACGGATGGACAAACTGAAGTTGTCAATAGAACTTTGGGTACACTTTTGCGTGCTATTCTTAAAAAGAACTTGGATTGACATTTCTATGGACTTTATTTTGGGGTTGCCTAGGACTAAGAAGGAGAGGGATTCTATTTTTGGATTACTTTATGGGCTAAACTTTGCTCAATATTGTTGTAATCTACTACTTGTCATCCTCAAACGGATGGACAAACTGAAGTTGTCAATAGAACTTTGGGTACACTTTTGCGTGCTATTCTTAAAAGAACTTGGATTGACATTTCTATGGACTTTATTTTGGGGTTGCCTAGGACTAAGAAGGGGAGGGATTCTATTTTTGGATTACTTTATGGGCTAAACTTTGCTCAATATTGTTGTAATCTACTACTTGTCATCCTCAAACGGATGGAAAAACTGAAGTTGTAAATAGAACTTTGGGAACACTTTTGCGTGCTATTCTTAAAAGAACTTGCAATGACATTTCTATGGACTTTATTTTGGGGTTGCCTAGGACTAAGAAGGAGAGGGATTATATTTATGGATTACTTTATGGGCTAAACTTTGCTCAATATTGTTGTAATCTACAACTTTTCATCCTCAAACGGATGCACAAACTGAAGTTGTCAACAGAACTTTGGGTACAATTTTGCGTGCTATTCTTAAAAAGCACTTGGATTGACATTTCTATGGACTTTATTTTGGGGTTGCCTAGGACTAAGAAGGGGAGAGATTCAATTTTTGGATTACTTTATGGGCTAAACTTTGCTCAATATTGTTGAAATCTACTACTTGTCATCCTCAAACGGATGGACAAACTGAAGTTGTCAATAGAACTTTGGGTACACTTTTGCGTGCTATTCTTAAAAAGAACTTGGATTGACATTTCTATGGACTTTATTTTGGGGTTGCCTAGGACTAAGAAGGGGAGGGATTCTATTTTTGGATTACTTTATGGGCTAAAATTTGCACAATAAAGTTGTAATCTACTACTTGTCATCCTCAAACGAATGGACAAACTGAAGTTGTAAATAGAACTTTGGGAACACTTTTGCGTGCTATTCTTAAAAGAACTTGGATTGACATTTCTGTGGACTTTATTTTGGGGTTACCTAGGACTAAGAAGGGGAGGGATTCTTAAAAGAACTTGGATTGTGTGGGGACCCGGACGCTGATCTGTCTTATTAATCATCTTTGGGATTTAATTAACAGGGTCTAAAAATTTTTCTTTTTAAAATGTAACTGCGGAAGGTAATGGAATCTAAACAATATACATCTTTGTATAAAAACTACAGTTCAGTAGAAAAGTACAGTACTGTACAACCTAAGTCTAAGGTTCAATTACTAAATTCAAGTAATAAACCAAGTCTGCTACAAGTCCGGAATCACCACGCTAACTCGTCTTCTCTCATCGTCATCTCGACCCTGATCCAGCCCCACCTGTTGTCATGCACACATACAAAACAAGACAACAGCCGGATAACTCCGGTGAGAATAAATCCCAGTATAAAACATGGTAAACATGCATATACACACAATGATTCATGGAACATACTGTCATGAATAAAAGCAAAGACAATAGTAATAGATTTCATCATCTATGAACTCTAATCTAGCTAAACATGCAATTCAAATCAGATAAACATGCATGTAAATAGTCTAAATCATGAAACATGCTGTCATGACTGAAAGCAATAACAATAGGTTCCATAGTCTATGAAACCAATTCATCTACGCATGCTGTTCTAATCAAATCATGTCTAGACTTGACTCAACTATAACTCTAGGGATCCCGGGGTGAATAAGACGTCACTGGCTGTCACCTACCCAACCACTCGGGGCGACTGTACGTCTTATTCCTAGACTTCGGTCCGAGCTGTATCGACGGCTGGCAATAGGAGTAATGCCTGCTCCTAAGCTGAGATACACCGAACGTCTAGAGATTTGACAATGCCTGTCAAAGACTCTCCTATCTCAAATGCAATGAATATCAAGCTGTAAACAAAGCATACTCATATTCATATCTGAATATGGCAATCATCTCATATATTTGAATAAAATGCTAAAATCAAAGCATAAACATATCAAATATAAAGAACATTATAGCATGTGATTTTGTTGGGAAACTCAAATGAAATCTGATTTGAGTTATGGCTTCCCGAATATCACATGAATTATACCTTTGTCGTCCCGGTCTGACGAAGACGATGACCTGTCTTCAATTCTGTCCATATCAAATCTGAAATGACAATATCGAATACCCTGTATTAGTGAATAACTCGATACACAATCTGTTCTGATCAATACTCAACTCAGTACATAGTCTGATCAATATCTGAACAAGATACCCTCTGATTCATATCAATAATATCACAACATAATCGACATCATATCTGAATCTGATCAATCTAACTCAACTGATGTTTCGACGGTAAAACAATACAGTCTGAGTAACCCCGTTAATCTAAATATCACAGATATAATATCAGACTTCGTAATTAATAACAATATCAGTCATACTCTCAATAATTATACCAATCTGATATGAAATCTCAGTCAAATCAACTCTGAAAATCATAACAAATACATAAACAATCCGTTCTTCAGTCTGACTTCAATTCTATAATGTCTACGGTAGCAGAAATGCCATATCTGAATCATATTCAATTCTGACAATATCATAAATTCAAAACATGTCTAAACGTAACAAAACTTACGTCCTGTCGTAGCCTGCGTTGATAGGAACTCGGTGGCGTACTCAGATTTACGATCAGACGGATGGATTTCTCGCAAATTAGTTTCTAAGATCACGAGCTAACATTCCTCCCCAAGTCTCGATTTTTGTTCTGATTTCTGAAGGTTATTCGCTTGTATATATATATATATATATATACATCCATGACATGCAAAAGAGCAAGTGGCATCGTGCATGTTCAGCACGTTTCGCGCATATGCGCCAACAATGTCGCGCATATGCGCCGGTAGCTCATACCAGCATTTTGCCTACTCGCGCATATGCACCATTCATGTCGTGCATATGCACCCAACCCCGCGCATATGCGCCATTTAAGTCGCGCATATGCGCCGAAGCTTCTGACCATGTCGCGCATATGCGCCACTCTTCTCGCGCATATGCGCCACAGCTACTGTCTTCTTCGCGCATATGCGCCACTCTTCTCGCGCATATGCGCCGAACCTACTGTACCTTCCGCGCATGTGCGCCATCTATATCGCGCATATGCGCCATGGCTTCGGCCTTCCTCATTATTTGATGTATTTTCTTATCTTTTCCGGTCCGATCTGTTCCGTCTATAATCACATCAATTATCATTCATGATTATAATAATCATTTCCAAATCTTTTCAGATTAACCGGATTAATTTCTCGGGCCTTACATTTCTCCCCCTCTTAGATCTGAGTTCGTCCTCGAACTCTCACTAAATTAATTCAGATCTATCAGAAGAAATGTATAACAGAGTTTAACATGCAAACTCATCTCACTAACTTCATTCTGATGTATCTTTCTTCGATCAATCTTGATTCTAGTCTGGAATCAGAATTCACTAAGTATAAGATCATCATACTTTATAAAATCATTCTGACAGAATCAATTTCACATATTTGGCTATACAACATCCGTATAAACCAATCTACAGCTATCAGTATCATCAACTGTTATCGAATCTGCTTATCTCAAACCAAGATATATACAATCTTTAGCTTCAGATACCAATCGTTATCATCCAACGTTGGTTTCTTAAGTCTGTCCATTCTGAACTGTCTCAATAGCTATCGTCATACCGTAATTCATATAGTGACAATAAATCATAACAACTAGTGCTAACGTCCAGCACTAAAGCTATATAGTGCTAACATCCAGCACTAAAGTTGTACCCAAAATCTTTCAATATCTGGATAGTACATTCTGACGGTCTGACAATCTGTAAAACCATTTAAGAGAGAGTTCATGATATATTCTGTCACGAATACAAATTCCAGCAAAATCATAATCTGACATAATCTACTGTGGCATTCTGATCTTTCTGACCACTTTTCTGACATCAATCTGTGTCATTTGGTCAAGTTTGTACGGGATCTTGTACAAACTAATAAGATATAGATCGAACAATCTATCCATCACAATCCTATTATATCACAATTTGTAGAAAATTACAGTAATTTCATTACGAAAGCAATAGAAATGTACTCCCATTTCTATCTAGAACTATACAAATTCTGTAATGATCTTCTGATTTCTATCTTTCTGCCTATTCTGTTAGTAATTCAGACATATCAGTACAATTTCTGCCAACATTTCAGCACAAACTCTGCCATAACTGATCTAATCTGTCTATACAAAACCATCTGTTATCCGAATGAAAACTGAATCAATCACTGTGCATGTCTGACATTACTTGTGATAGATGATTCAAACTATTCGGTACCAACCAATCAGTTAATAACATAAATTAAGGGAGAAATACCTACCTGGTATTCAGCTCTGGTTCTCAATGTCAATTCTGTTATACAATTCTGAAACATTCTGACATATTCTGATTTCATTTCTGAACTGCTGTAACTCTTGCAATTAACTCTGATACAATTGAACTGTATATAATCTCAACGGTTCATAACAATTTGTATCATAAACGGATTCAAAACAACAGTAATATCCAACCAGATACGAAATATCAGTAACCTATACCGACCTAGTGAGTTCAAGGAACTCATAAAACAACGATTTCTGGTCAATATCTTCATGTCATTCTGATCAACTGTTATATCCCATCTGCAATTCAAATATGCTCCCCAAAACAATATAAGATGTCTCGAATACTGATTTAGAACAATAATAATACGCAAGCAGATATAAAGCAACAATCGAATAAAATAACCTGCCCAATCAGACAATATAAAGTTCTTATACCTCGGACTTTTCTGAAATTTCTGATCTTTCTGACATCGATATCGTGCTCTGTCACTGATCCTAATCTAAACTGTATCAAATCAATCTGTATACTACTTCCAGATATCGCATATTCTGAATACAATCTGTTTCAAGCGGAATTCTTATCTGGCTAATTTCTGTATACAATAATCTCCGTTCTCTGAATATTCAACAAAATCTTTAAATATTCAATATTATTCTGTACTGAATCTAACAGACAAACAATACTAGATCGTAATTCAATTCTGAATCTATCTTTCTGATATAAATCAAATCTGAAATCCAATCTAGGCAACATCAGCCGACTCATACAGCATGGGCAAATCTGCCAATGCTAGGCTCGATTTCAGTGGGTCTACTGAATACATAAGGATGCAATCTGCTCCTTTCTGTATTAATCGAGTCATATACAATACAGATATCAAAGGAATTCTACATCTAGAATCCTTACTGTGGTATCTCCACTAATCAGTCATTTCTTATCTGAACCTTATCATTTCTGGAACAAATTCTACAATAGTTCTGTCTTTCTGTACTTGTTTAGCATATACATATCATTAATGCATTCAAATCAGAAAATACAAGTACATCACATTCTAACTCGCTTTCGCTTTTCATCTTACTGTAGTATATAACATGTTACAGAAATCTCTGATATCAACATTTATCCAATAAGCAAGGAATCTATACTACAGTATAAACAGATCCAACAGATACAGCATATCTCCATGCAGCTCCATCACAGATACTCGTAAAGAATGCATTAGTACGTATCACTACATATGCAATATAATCATAAATAATAGTACCTGTTGTGAATTCTGGATCTGTGTTTTCAATTGGACTCTGTTCCCTACAATCTTCGGGAACGCTTCTGGGGACAAACTTTAGCAAAGTGTCCCGGCTGTCCACAAATATTGCATCTACCAGTCACTCCCTGGCATAGCTCCGTGGGATTTCTCCCTCCGCAACTCCTGCAATACCCTCCAGTATGGCTTGGACTAGAACCACTGGAACTCGAGGAATCACCCCCTAACTTCTTGAATGATTTCTTTCGGGCTTTCAGCAAATCTTGCTTCCCACTCGTACTGCCTTGATCAAATTGGAGAGGGGATTGCTGTGTCTGGGGTTTTTTCACACACAACCTCCCTAGCTGTCTAATCAGACTCGCCTCAGCTCTCTTTGCTCTACTCAGGATGTCAGCAAAATGGTAAGGTCGCTGCAGATTCATAAATGCAACTACCTCCGAATTCAACCCTCTGATAAACTGATTTACTATAGCTTCATCATTCCCAGCTATCTGAGGAGCAAAATGCAGTAGAGTAGAGAATTTGGCAGTATATTCATCAATATTCAACTGACCTTGGCTCAAATTCTCAAATTCTGCTCTTTTGTCCTCTCGGTATGAAACAGAGAAAAATCTTTGATAGAATTCAGTTTTGAAGACTTCCCACGTGATCACAGTACCACATTGTGTTAATACTCCTTTCATGGTAACCCACCAACTTCTGGCAGCCTCTCGTAACTGGAGAAATACCAATTTAACTTTCTGTTCCTCTGTACAAGCAATTAAATCAAATAGTATTTCTATGTCATCCAACCAGTTCTGACAATCTTCTGATGTCTCGATACCACTCAACATCGGCGGCTGAAATAACTGAAGTTCTGCCAACTTTGCTTCTATCTGAGTTTCTGATGCATCTATCTGTTCGGAAGAAGTACTACCCCTTTCTGGAATTCTCCGAGGCGGTATATCTGAATATCAAACAGATTAGTACACAATCTATACCATCTGTCTCAGCCCTCCTCTGATCATATACCCCTGATCCAGACTCGGTTCTGATTCAGGCTTGGTAATTACATGCTGTAATCAACTCAGATAACAAACAACACGTAATAGGGAAAGCAATAAATCATGCTAGCACACACACAATGTTAATCAACATTGAAATTAATCTCATGCTAGCAATCACATGCAAGGAAAGAAAATTCAATCTACCCCGCTCATTCTCTTCTATCTCCGTCTAGAGGATCTATCAACTCTGACTATCTCAATCTAAAGGATCTATCGCTCTGATTATCTAAGTCTAAAGGAACTATCAGCTCTGATACCACCTGTTGTGGGGACCCGGACGCTGATCTGTCTTATTAATCATCTTTGGGATTTAATTATCAATTAAGATAAAACAGGGTCTAAAAATTTTTCTTTTTAAAATGTAACTGCGGAAGGTAATGGAATCTAAACAATATACATCTTTGTATAAAAACTACAGTTCAGTAGAAAAGTACAGTACTGTACAACCTAAGTCTAAGGTTCAATTACTAAATTCAAGTAATAAACCAAGTCTGCTACAAGTCCGGAATCACCACGCTAACTCGTCTTCTCTCATCGTCATCTCGACCCTGATCCAGCCCCACCTGTTGTCATGCACACATACAAAACAAGACAACAGCCGGATAACTCCGGTGAGAATAAATCCCAGTATAAAACATGGTAAACATGCATATACACACAATGATTCATGGAACATACTGTCATGAATAAAAGCAAAGACAATAGTAATAGATTTCATCATCTATGAACTCTAATCTAGCTAAACATGCAATTCAAATCAGATAAACATGCATGTAAATAGTCTAAATCATGAAACATGCTGTCATGACTGAAAGCAATAACAATAGGTTCCATAGTCTATGAAACCAATTCATCTACGCATGCTGTTCTAATCAAATCATGTCTAGACTTGACTCAACTATAACTCTAGGGATCCCGGGGTGAATAAGACGTCACTGGCTGTCACCTACCCAACCACTCGGGGCGACTGTACGTCTTATTCCTAGACTTCGGTCCGAGCTGTATCGACGGCTGGCAATAGGAGTAATGCCTGCTCCTAAGCTGAGATACACCGAACGTCTAGAGATTTGACAATGCCTGTCAAAGACTCTCCTATCTCAAATGCAATGAATATCAAGCTGTAAACAAAGCATACTCATATTCATATCTGAATATGGCAATCATCTCATATATTTGAATAAAATGCTAAAATCAAAGCATAAACATATCAAATATAAAGAACATTATAGTATGTGATTTTGTTGGGAAACTCAAATGAAATCTGATTTGAGTTATGGCTTCCCGAATATCACATGAATTATACCTTTGTCGTCCCGGTCTGACGAAGACGATGACCTGTCTTCAATTCTGTCCATATCAAATCTGAAATGACAATATCGAATACCCTGTATTAGTGAATAACTCGATACACAATCTGTTCTGATCAATACTCAACTCAGTACATAGTCTGATCAATATCTGAACAAGATACCCTCTGATTCATATCAATAATATCACAACATAATCGACATCATATCTGAATCTGATCAATCTAACTCAACTGATGTTTCGACGGTAAAACAATACAGTCTGAGTAATCCCGTTAATCTAAATATCACAGATATAATATCAGACTTCGTAATTAATAACAATATCAGTCATACTCTCAATAATTATACCAATCTGATATGAAATCTCAGTCAAATCAACTCTGAAAATCATAACAAATACATAAACAATCCGTTCTTCAGTCTGACTTCAATTCTATAATGTCTACGGTAGCAGAAATGCCATATCTGAATCATATTCAATTCTGACAATATCATAAATTCAAAACATGTCTAAACGTAACAAAACTTACGTCCTGTCGTAGCCTGCGTTGATAGGAACTCGGTGGCGTACTCAGATTTACGATCAGACGGATGGATTTCTCGCAAATTAGTTTCTAAGATCACGAGCTAACATTCCTCCCCAAGTCTCGATTTTTGTTCTGATTTCTGAAGGTTATTCGCTTGTATATTTATGGATGGACAAACTGAAGTTGTAAATAGAACTTTGGGAACACTTTTGCGTGCTATTCTTAAAAGAACTTGGAATGACATTTCTATGGACTTTATTTTGGGGTTGCCTAGGACTAAGAGGGGAGGGATTCTATTTATGGATTACTTTATGGGCTAAACTTTGCACAATAAAGTTGTAATCTACTACTTGTCATCCTCAAACGGATGGACAAACTGAAGTTGTCAATAGAACTTTGGGAACACTTTTGCGTGCTATTCTTAAAAACAACTTGGATTGACATTTCTATGGACTTTATTTTGGGGTTGCCTAGAACTAAGAAGGGGAGGGATTCAATTTTTGGATTACTTTATGGGCTAAACTTTGCTCAATATTGTTGTAATCTACTACTTGTCATCCTCAAACGGATGGAGAAACTGAAGTTGTTAATAGAACTTTGGGTACACTTTTGCGTGCTATTCTTAAAAAGAACTTGGATTGACATTTCTATGGACTTTATTTTGGGGTTGCCTAGGACTAAGAAAGAGAGGGATTCTATTTTTGGATTACTTTATGGGCTAAACTTTGCTCAATATTGTTGTAATCTACTACTTGTCATCTTCAAACGGATGGACAAACTGAAGTTGTCAATAGAACTTTGGGTACACTTTTGCGTGCTATTCTTAAAAGAACTTGGATTGACATTTCTATGGACTTTATTTTGGGGTTGCCTAGGAGTAAGAAGGGGAGGTATTCTATTTTTGGATTACTTTATGGGCTAAACTTTGCTCAATATTGTTGTAATCTACTACTTGTCATCCTCAAACGGATGGACAAACTGAAGTTGTAAATAGAACTTTGGGTACACTTTTGCGTGCTATTCTTAAAAATAACATTGATTGACATTTCTATGGACTTTATTTTGGGGTTGCCTAGGACTAAGAAGGGGAGAGATTATATTTATGGATTACTTTATGGGCTAAACTTTGCTCAATAAAGTTGTAATCTACTACTTGTCATCCTCAAACAGATGGACAGACTGAAGTTGTAAATAGAACTTTGGGAACACTTTTGCGTTCTATTCTTAAAAGAACTTGGATTGACATTTCTATGGACTTTATTTTGGGGTTGCCTAGGACTAAGAAGGGGAGGGATTCTATTTTTGGATTACTTTATCGGCTAAACTTTGCTCAATATTGTTGTAATCTACTACTTGTCATCCTCAAACGGATGGACAAACTGAAGTTGTAAATAGAACTTTGGGAACACTTTTGCGTGCTATTCTTAAAAGAACTTGCAATGACATTTCTATGGACTTTATTTTGGGGTTGCCTAGGACTAAGAAGGGGAGGGATTATATTTATGGATTACTTTATGGGTAAACTTTGCTCAATATTGTTGTAATCTACAACTTGTCATCCTCAAACGGATGGACAAACTGAAGTTGTCAACAGAACTTTGGGTACACTTTTGCGTGCTATTCTTAAAAAGAACTTGAATTGACATTTCTATGGACTTTATTTTGGTGTTGCCTAGGACTAAGAAGGGGAGGGATTCAATTTTGGGATTACTTTATGGGCTAAACTTTGCTCAATATTGTTGAAATCTACTACTTGTCATCCTCAAACGGATGGACAAACTGAAGTTGTCAATAGAACTTTAGGTACACTTTTGCGTGCTATTCTTAAAAAGAACTTGGATTGACATTTCTATGGACTTTATTTTGGGGTTGCCTAGGACTAAGAAGGGGAGGGATTCTATTTTTGGATTACTTTATGGGCTAAAATTTGCACAATAAAGTTGTAATCTACTACTTGTCATCCTCAAACGAATGGACAAACTGAAGTTGTAAATAGAACTTTGGGAACACTTTTGCGTGCTATTCTTCAAAGAAACTTGGTTTGACATTTCTATGGACTTTATTTTGGGGTTGCCTAGGACTAAGAAGGGGAGGGATTCTTAAAACAACTTGGATTGACATTTCTATGGACTTTATTTTGGGGTTTCCTAGGACTAAGAAGGGGAGGTATTCTATTTTTGGATTACTTTATGGGCTAAACTTTGCTCAATATTGTTGTAATATAGTACTTGTCATCCTCAAACGGATGGACAAACTGAAGTTGTCAATAGAACTTTGGGTACACTTTTGCGTGCTATTCTTAAAAAGAACATGGATTGACATTTCTATGGACTTTATTTTGGGGTTGCCTAGGAATAAGAAGGGGAGGGATTATATTTATGGATTACTTTATGGGCTAAACTTTGCTCAATAAAGTTGTAATCTACTACTTGTCATCCTCAAACGGAAGGACAAACTGAAGTTGTCAATAGAACTTTGGGAACACTTTTGCGTGCTATTCTTAAAAAGAACTTGGATTGACATTTCTATGGACTTTATTTTGGGGTTGCCTAGGACTAAGAAGGGGAGGGATTCAATTTTTGGATTACTTTATGGGCTAAACTTTGCTCAATATTGTTGTAATCTACTACTTGTCATCCTCAAACGGATGGACAAACTGAAGTTGTTAATAGAACTTTGGGTACACTTTTGCGTGCTATTCTTAAAAAGAACTTGGATTGACATTTCTATGGACTTTATTTTGGGGTTGCCTAGGACTAAGAAAGAGAGGGATTCTATTTTTGGATTACTTTATGGGCTAAACTTTGCTCAATATTGTTGTAGTCTACTACTTGTCATCTTCAAACGGATGGATAAACTGAAGTTGTCAATAGAACTTTGGGTACACTTTTGCGTGCTATTCTTAAAAGAACTTGGATTGACATTTCTATGGACTTTATTTTGGGGTTGCCTAGGACTAAGAAGGGGAGGTATTCTATTTTTGGATTACTTTATGGGCTAAACTTTGCTCAATATTGTTGTAATCTACTACTTGTCATCCTCAAACGGATGGACAAACTGAAGTTGTCAATAGAACTTTGGGTACACTTTTGCGTGCTATTCTTAAAAAGAACATTGATTGACATTTCTATGGACTTTATTTTGGGGTTGCCTAGGACTAAGAAGGGGAGAGATTATATTTATGGATTACTTTATGGGCTAAACTTTGCTCAATAAAGTTGTAATCTACTACTTGTCATCCTCAAACAGATGGACATACTGAAGTTGTAAATAGAACTTTGGGAACACTTTTGCGTTCTATTCTTAAAAGAACTTGGATTGACATTTCTATGGACTTTATTTTGGGGTTGCCTAGGACTAAGAAGGGGAGGGATTCTATTTTTGGATTACTTTGTGGGCTAAACTTTGCTCAATATTGTTGTAATCTACTACTTGTCATCCTCAAACGGATGGACAAACTGAAGTTGTAAATAGAACTTTGGGAACACTTTTGCGTGCTATTCTTAAAAGAACTTGCAATGACATTTCTATGGACTTTATTTTGGGGTTTCCTAGGACTAAGAAGGGGAGGGATTATATTTATGGATTACTTTATGGGCTAAACTTTGCTCAATATTGTTGTAATCTACAACTTGTCATCCTCAAACGGATGGACAAACTGAAGTTGTCAACAAAACTTTGGGTACACTTTTGCGTGCTATTCTTAAAAAGAACTTGGATTGACATTTCTATGGACTTTATTTTGGGGTTGCCTAGGACTAAGAAGGGGAGGGATTCAATTTTTGGATTACTTTATGGGCTAAACTTTGCTCAATATTGTTGAAATCTACTATTTGTCATCCTCAAACGGATGGACAAACTGAAGTTGTCAATAGAACTTTAGGTACACTTTTGCGTGCTATTCTTAAAAAGAACTTGGATTGACATTTCTATGGACTTTATTTTGGGGTTGTCTAGGACTAAGAAGGGGAGGGATTCTATTTTTGGATTACTTTATGGGCTAAAATTTGCACAATAAAGTTGTAATCTACTACTTGTCATCCTCAAACGAATGGACAAACTGAAGTTGTAAATAGAACTTTGGGAACACTTTTGCGTGCTATTCTTAATAGAACTTGGATTGACATTTCTATGGACTTTATTTTGGGTTTGCCTAGGACTAAGAAGGGGAGGGATTCTTAAAACAACTTGGATTGACATTTCTATGGACTTTATTTTGGGGTTTCCTAGGACTAAGAAGGGGAGGTATTCTATTTTTGGATTACTTTATGGGCTAAACTTTGCTCAATATTGTTGTAATATAGTACTTGTCATCCTCAAACGGATGGACAAACTGAAGTTTTCAATAGAACTTTGGGTACACTTTTGCGTGCTATTCTTAAAAAGAACATGGATTGACATTTCTATGGACTTTATTTTGGGGTTGCCAAGGACTAAGAAGGGGAGGGATTATATTTATGGATTACTTTATGGGCTAAACTTTGCTCAATAAAGTTGTAATCTACTACTTGTCATCCTCAAACGGATGGACAAACTGAAGTTGTAAATAGAACTTTGGGAACACTTTTGCGTGCTATTCTTAAAAGAACTTCGAATGACATTTCTATGGACTTTATTTTGGGGTTGCCTAGGACTAAGAAGGGGATGGATTATATTTATGGATTACTTTATGGGCTAAACTTTGCTCAATATTGTTGTAATCTACAACTTGTCATCCTCAAACGGATGGACAAACTGAAGTTGTCAACAGAACTTTGGGTACACTTTTGCGTGCTATTCTTAAAAAGAACTTGGATTGACATTTCTATAAACTTTATTTTGGGGTTGCCTAGGACTAAGAAGGGGAGGGATTCTATTTTTGGATTACTTTATGGGCTAAACTTTGCTCAATATTGTTGTAATCTACTACTTGTCATCCTCAAACGGATGGACAAACTGAAGTTGTCAATAGAACTTTGGGTACACTTTTGCGTGCTATTCTTAAAAAGAACTTGGATTGACATTTCTATGGACTTTATTTTGGGGTTGCCTAGGACTAAGAAGGGGAGGGATTATGTTTTTGGATTACTTTATGGGCTAAACTTTGCTCAATATTGTTGTACTCTACTACTTGTCATCTTCAAACGGATGGACAAACTGAAGTTGTCAATAGAACTTTGGGTACACTTTTGCGTGCTATTCTTAAAAGAACTTGGATTGACATTTCTATGGACTTTATTTTGGGGTTGCCTAGGACTAAGAAGGGGAGGGATTCTATTTTGGGATTACTTTATGAGCTAAACTTTGCTCAATATTGTTGTAATCTACTACTTGTCATCCTCAAACGGATGGACAAACTGAAGTTGTAAATAGAACTTTGGGAACACTTTTGCGTGCTATTCTCAAAATAACTTGGAATGACATTTCTATGGACTTTATTTTGGGGTTGCCTAGGACTAAGAAGGGGAGGGATTATATTTATGGATTACTTTATGGGCTAAACTTTGCACAATAAAGTTGTCATCTACTACTTGTCATCCTCAAACGGATGGACAAACTGAAGTTGTCAATAGAACTTTGGGAACAATTTTGCGTTCTATTCTTAAAAAAACTTGGATTGAAATTTCTATGGACTTTATTTTGGGGTTGCCTAGGACTAAGAAGGGGAGGGATTCTATTTTTGGATTACTTTATGGGCTAAACTTTGCTCAATATTGTTGTAATCTAGTACTTTTCATCCTCAAACGGATGGACAAACTGAAGTTGTCAATAGAACTTTGGGTACACTTTTCCGTGCTATTCTTAAAAAGAACATGGATTGACATTTCTATGGACTTTATTTTGGGGTTGCCTAGGACTAAGAAGGGGAGGGATTATATTTATGGA
Organism: Primulina eburnea; assembly: GCF_022965805.1. NCBI lineage: Eukaryota > Viridiplantae > Streptophyta > Magnoliopsida > Lamiales > Gesneriaceae > Primulina > Primulina eburnea. Next base: position 338,835 of record NW_027331190.1, read on the forward strand.
TTACTTTATGGGCTAAACTTTGCTCAATAAAGTTGTAATCTACTACTTGTCATCCTCAAACGGATGGACAAACTGAAGTTGTAAATAGAACTTTGGGAACACTTTTGCGTGCTATTCTTAAAAGAACTTGGAATGACATTTCTATGGACTTTATTTTGGGGTTGCCTAGGACTAAGAAGGGGAGGGATTATATTTATGGATTACTTTATGGGCTAAACTTTGCTCAATATTGTTGTAATCTACAACTTGTCATCCTCAAACGGATGGACAAACTGAAGTTGTCAACAGAACTTTGGGTACACTTTTGCGTGCTATTCATAAAAATAACTTGGATTGACATTTCTATAAACTTTATTTTGGGGTTGCCTAGGACTAAGAAGGGGAGAGATTCTATTTTTGGATTACTTTATGGGCTAAACTTTGCTCAATATTGTTGTAATCTACTACTTGTCATCCTCAAACGGATGGACAAACTGAAGTTGTCAATAGAACTTTGGGTACACTTTTGCGTGCTATTCTTAAAAAGAACTTGGATTGACATTTCTATGGACTTTATTTTGGGGTTGCCTAGGACTAAGAAAGGGAGGGATTCTATTTTTGGATTACTTTATGGGCTAAACTTTGCTCAATATTGTTGTAATCTACTACTTGTCATCTTCAAACGGATGGACAAACTGAAGTTGTCAATAGAACTTTGGGAACACTTTTGCGTGCTATTCTTAAAAGAACTTGGATTGACATTTCTATGGACTTTATTTTGGGGTTTCCTAGGACTAAGAAGGGGAGGGATTCAATTTTTGGATTACTTTATGGGCTAAACTTTGCTCAATATTGTTGAAATCTACTACTTGTCATCCTCAAACGGATGGACAAACTGAAGTTGTCAATAGAACTTTAGGTACACTTTTGCGTGCTATTCTTAAAAAGAACTTGGATTGACATTTCTATGGACTTTATTTTGGGGTTGCCTAGGACTAAGAAGGGGAGGGATTCTATTTTTGGATTACTTTATGGGCTAAAATTTGCACAATAAATTTGTAATCTACTACTTGTCATCCTCAAACGAATGGACAAACTGAAGTTGTAAATAGAACTTTGGGAACACTTTTGCGTGCTATTCTTAAAAGAACTTGGATTGACATTTCTATGGACTTTATTTTCGGGTTGCCTAGGACTAAGGAGGGGTGGGATTCTTAAAACAACTTGGATTGACATTTCTATGGACTTTATTTTGGGGTTTCCTAGGACTAAGAAAGGGAGGTATTCTATTTTTGGATTACTTTATGGGCTAAACTTTGCTCAATATTGTTGTAATATAGTACTTGTCATCCTCAAACGGATGGACAAACTGAAGTTGTCAATAGAACTTTGGGTACACTTTTGCGTGCTATTCTTAAAAAGAACATGGATTGACATTTCTATGGACTTTATTTTGGGGTTGCCTAGGACTAAGAAGGGGAGGGATTATATTTATGGATTACTTTATGGGCTAAACTTTGCTCAATAAAGTTGTAATCTACTACTTGTCATCCTCAAACGGATGGACAAACTGAAGTTGTCAATAGAACTTTGGGAACACTTTTGCGTGCTATTCTTAAAAAGAACTTGGATTGACATTTCTATGGACTTTATTTTGGGGTTGCCTAGGACTAAGAAGGGGAGGGATTCAATTTTATGATTACTTTATGGGCTAAACTTTGCTCAATATTGTTGTAATCTACTACTTGTCATCCTCAAACGGATGGACAAACTGAAGTTGTTAATAGAACTTTGGGTACACTTTTGCGTGCTATTCTTAAAAAGAACTTGGATTGACATTTCTATGGACTTTATTTTTGGGTTGCCTAGGACTAAGAAAGAGAGGGATTCTATTTTTTGATTACTTTATGGGCTAAACTTTGCTCAATATTGTTGTAATCTACTACTTGTCATCTTCAAACGGATGGATAGTCATCTTCAAACGGATGGATAAACTGAAGTTGTCAATAGAACTTTGGGTACACTCTTGCGTGCTATTCTTAAAAGAACTTGGATTGACATTTCTATTGACTTTATTTTGGGGTTGCCTAGGACTAAGAAGGGGAGGTATTCTATTTTTGGATTACTTTATGGGCTAAACTTTGCTCAATATTGTTGTAATCTACTACTTGTCATCCTCAAACGGATGGACAAACTGAAGTTGTCAATAGAACTTTGGGTACACTTTTGCGTGCTATTCTTAAAAAGAACATTGATTGACATTTCTATGGACTTTATTTTGGGGTTGCCTAGGACTAAGAAGGGGAGAGATTATATTTATGGATTACTTTATGGGCTAAACTTTGCTCAATAAGTTGTAATCTACTACTTGTCATCCTCAAACAGATGGACATACTGAAGTTGTAAATAGAACTTTGGGAACACTTTTGCGTTCTATTCTTAAAAGAACTTGGATTGACATTTCTATGGACTTTATTTTGGGGTTGCCTAGGACTAAGAAGGGGAGGGATTCTATTTTTGGATTACTTTATGGGCTAAACTTTGCTCAATATTGTTGTAATCTACTACTTGTCATCCTCAAACGGATGGACAAACTGAAATTGTAAATAGAACTTTGGGAACACTTTTGCGTGCTATTCTTAAAAGAACTTGCAATGACATTTCTATGGACTTTATTTTGGGGTTTCCTAGGACTAAGAAGGGGAGGGATTATATTTATGGATTACTTTATGGGCTAAACTTTGCTCAATATTGTTGTAATCTACAACTTGTCATCCTCAAACGGATGGACAAACTGAAGTTGTCAACAAAACTTTGGGTACACTTTTGCGTGCTATTCTTAAAAAGAACTTGGATTGACATTTCTATGGACTTTATTTTGGGGTTGCCTAGGACTAAGAAGGGGAGGGATTCAATTTTTGGATTACTTTATGGGCTAAACTTTGCTCAATATTGTTGAAATCTACTATTTGTCATCCTCAAACGGATGGACAAACTGAAGTTGTCAATAGAACTTTAGGTACACTTTTGCGTGCTATTCTTAAAAAGAACTTGGATTGACATTTCTATGGACTTTATTTTGGGGTTGCCTAGGACTAAGAAGGGGAGGGATTCTATTTTTGGATTACTTTATGGGCTAAAATTTGCACAATAAAGTTGTAATCTACTACTTGTCATCCTCAAACGAATGGACAAACTGAAGTTGTAAATAGAACTTTGGGAACACTTTTGCGTGCTATTCTTAAAAGAACTTGGATTGACATTTCTATGGACTTTATTTTGGGGTTGCCTAGGACTCAGAAACGGAGGGATTCTTAAAACAACTTGGATTGACATTTCTATGGACTTTATTTTGGGGTTTCCTAGGACTAAGAAGGGGAGGTATTCTATTTTTGGATTACTTTATGGGCTAAACTTTGCTCAATATTGTTGTAATATAGTACTTGTCATCCTCAAACGGATGGACAAACTGAAGTTGTCAATAGAACTTTGGGTACACTTTTGCGTGCTATTCTTAAAAAGAACATGGATTGACATTTCTATGGACTTTATTTTGGGGTTGCCTAGGACTAAGAAGGGGAGGGATTATATTTATGGATTACTTTATGGGCTAAACTTTGCTCAATAAAGTTGTAATCTACTACTTGTCATCCTCAAACGGATGGACAAACTGAAGTTGTAAATAGAACTTTGGGAACACTTTTGCGTGCTATTCTTAAAAGAACTTCGAATGACATTTCTATGGACTTTATTTTTGGGTTGCCTAGGACTAAGAAGGGGAGGGATTATATTTATGGATTACTTTATGGGCTAAACTTTGCTCAATATTGTTGTAATCTACAACTTGTCATCCTCAAACGGATGGACAAACTGAAGTTGTCAACAGAACTTTGAGTACACTTTTGCGTGCTATTCTTAAAAAGAACTTGGATTGACATTTCTATAAACTTTATTTTGGGGTTGCCTAGGACTAAGAAGGGGAGGGATTCTATTTTTGGATTACTTTATGGGCTAAACTTTGCTCAATATTGTTGTAATCTACTACTTGTCATCCTCAAACGGATGGACAAACTAAAGTTGTCAATAGAACTTTGGGTACACTTTTGCGTGCTATTATTAAAAAGAACTTGGATTGACATTTCTATGGACTTTATTTTGGGGTTGCCTAGGACTAAGAAGGGGAGGGATTCTATTTTTGGATTACTTTATGGGCTAAACTTTGCTCAATATTGTTGTACTCTACTACTTGTCATCTTCAAACGGATGGACAAACTGAAGTTGTCAATAGAACTTTGGGTACACTTTTGCGTGCTTTTCTTAAAAGAACTTGGATTGACATTTCTATGGACTTTATTTTGGGGTTGCCTAGGACTAAGAAGGGGAGGGATTCTATTTTGGGATTACTTTATGGGCTAAACTTTGCTCAATATTGTTGTAATCTACTACTTGTCATCCTCAAACGGATGGACAAACTGAAGTTGTAAATAGAACTTTGGGAACACTTTTGCGTGCTATTCTCAAAATAACTTGGAATGACATTTCTATGGACTTTATTTTGGGGTTGCCTAGGACTAAGAAGGGGAGGGATTCTATTTATGGATTACTTTATGGGCTAAACTTTGCACAATAAAGTTGTAATCTACTACTTGTCATCCTCAAACGGATGGACAAACTGAAGTTATCAATAGAACTTTGGGAACAATTTTGCGTTCTATTCTTAAAAAAACTTGGATTGAAATTTCTATGGACTTTATTTTGGGGTTGCCTAGGACTAAGAAGGGGAGGGATTCTATTTTTGGATTACTTTATGGGCTAAACTTTGCTCAATATTGTTGTAATCTAGTACTTGTCATCCTCAAACGGATGGACAAACTGAAGTTGTCAATAGAACTTTGGGTACACTTTTCCGTGCTATTCTTAAAAAGAACATGGATTGACATTTCTATGGACTTTATTTTGGGGTTGCCTAGGACTAAGAAGGGGAGGGATTATATTTATGGATTACTTTATGGGATAAACTTTGCTCAATAAAGTTGTAATCTACTACTTGTCATCCTCAAACGGATGGACAAACTGAAGTTGTAAATAGAACTTTGGGAACACTTTTGCGTGCTATTCTTAAAAGAACTTGGAATGACATTTCTATGGACTTTATTTTGGGGTTGCCTTGGACTAAGAAGGGGAGGGATTATATTTATGGATTACTTTATGGGCTAAACTTTGCTCAATATTGTTGTAATCTACAACTTGTCATCCTCAAACGGATGGACAAACTGAAGTTGTCAACAGAACTTTGAGTACACTTTTGCGTGCTATTCTTAAAAGAACTTGGATTGACATTTCTATAAACTTTATTTTGGGGTTGCCTAGGACTAAGAAGGGGAGGGATTCTATTTTTGGATTACTTTATGGGCTAAACTTTGCTCAATATTGTTGTAATCTACTACTTGTCATCCTCAAACGGATGGACAAACTAAAGTTGTCAATAGAACTTTGGGTACACTTTTGCGTGCTATTATTAAAAAGAACTTGTATTGACATTTCTATGGACTTTATTTTGGGGTTGCCTAGGACTAAGAAGGGGAGGGATTCTATTTTTGGATTACTTTATGGGCTAAACTTTGCTCAATATTGTTGTACTCTACTACTTGTCATCTTCAAACGGATGGACAAACTGAAGTTGTCAATAGAACTTTGGGTACACTTTTGCGTGCTTTTCTTAAAAGAACTTGGATTGACATTTCTATGGACTTTATTTTGGGGTTGCCTAGGACTAAGAAGGGGAGGGATTCTATTTTGGGATTACTTTATGGGCTAAACTTTGCTCAATATTGTTGTAATCTACTACTTGTCATCCTCAAACGGATGGACAAACTGAAGTTGTAAATAGAACTTTGGGAACACTTTTGCGTGCTATTCTCAAAATAACTTGGAATGACATTTCTATGGACTTTATTTTGGGGTTGCCTAGGACTAAGAAGGGGAGGGATTCTATTTATGGATTACTTTATGGGCTAAACTTTGCACAATAAAGTTGTAATCTACTACTTGTCATCCTCAAACGGATGGACAAACTGAAGTTATCAATAGAACTTTGGGAACAATTTTGCGTTCTATTCTTAAAAAAACTTGGATTGAAATTTCTATGGACTTTATTTTGGGGTTGCCTAGGACTAAGAAGGGGAGGGATTCTATTTTTGGATTACTTTATGGGCTAAACTTTGCTCAATATTGTTGTAATCTACTACTTGTCATCTTCAAACGGATGGATAAACTGAAGTTGTCAATAGAACTTTGGGTACACTCTTGCGTGCTATTCTTAAAAGAACTTGGATTGACATTTCTATTGACTTTATTTTGGGGTTGCCTAGGACTAAGAAGGGGAGGGATTCTATTTTGGATTACTTTATGGGCTAAACTTTGCTCAATATTGTTGTAATCTACTACTTGTCATCCTCAAACGGATGGACAAACTGAAGTTGTCAATAGAACTTTGGGTACACTTTTGCGTGCTATTCTTAAAAGAACATTGATTGACATTTCTATGGACTTTATTTTGGGGTTGCCTAGGACTAAGAAGGGGAGAGATTATATTTATGGATTACTTTATGGGCTAAACTTTGCTCAATAAAGTTGTAATCTACTACTTGTCATCCTCAAACAGATGGACATACTGAAGTTGTAAATAGAACTTTGGGTAACACTTTTGCGTTCTATTCTTAAAAGAACTTTGGATTTGACATTTCTATGGACTTTATTTTGGGGTTTGCCTAGGACTAGAAGGGGAGGGATTCTATTTTTGGATTACTTTATGGGCTAAATTTGCTCAATAAGTTGTAATAACTACTACTTGTCATCCTCAACGAAGGAAAACGGTTGTTCACTTGGAAAACTGAAGTATCTTAAAGAACTTTGGGACACTTTTTTGCGTGCTATCTTAAAAGTTTAACTTGCACTTGATTGACATTTCTATGGACTTTATTTTTGGGTTGCCTAGGATAAGAAGGGGAGGGATTCTTTTTTGGATTCTTTATGGGCTAAACTTTGCTCAATATTGTGTAATCATACTTGTCATCCTCAAACGGATGGACAAACTGAAGTTGTCACACTCGATACTTCGGGCACACCTTTTGCGTGCTATTTTAAAAGAACTTGGATTGACATTCTATGGACTTTTTTTGGGGTTGCCTAGACTAAGAAGGGGAGGGATTCAATTTTTGGATTAC